>NW_020664561.1:39680540-39837181 GCF_002925995.2 Terrapene triunguis | reverse complement strand
ACATAACCTGATTTTACTCAGTATTCCTGTACCGTTCAAGGAACTGATCCAAAACTCACTGAAGTTAATGGAAGGCTTCTAGGCCTTTAAAGACAGATTTTAAATCACACTATGCACCTATCTGCATCTTTAGGTGCCTAAATACCTTTTCAAATCTGGCTCTTGGTGTTATATTAAAATTAACTCCATGACAGTTTATTCTGAAAAAAATATATTAATAATGAGTCATGAACAGTTAAAAGGCTAGGAAGAAAATTAACTTATGAAAGGATCCTTGTTGAGTTTCAAAAAGACAGTCTGTTAGAAAAAATATTTCTTGCAAAACAAATGTGTCAAAGTCAGTATTAACTTAATAACAGGAGAATATTATATGAATGATTTAACAGCAGCCTCATCAGGCAATATTTGTATTGGTACAAATGCATGTAAACTGCATGTCTTTGTTTACTAATCTGATCTAACTATTCTGACCATCAATTTAGTTACAATGAACATCAAGTTCTTTGCTTCACAAAGGCAAATCTGGCAGCGTTCTCAGGAAAATGAGAAGGTGTATTTCCCAAACTAGACTGTATAATTTGGCAGTTGTGTTTTTCCTTCCCTTAGTGGAAAAAGCAATAATCTTACCACATGAAGTCACTTTGAAGGCATCCCAAATAAAGGATTAGACACAGTAAGGACATTAATTTATGTTGAAGAAAGAAAATACTATTTTATAAAAGAATTTAGAAGAGTGCAAAAATCATCCAACAGGCATCAGTTAAACCTCCCCTGGAATAGTTTCACCCCAGAACAAAACTTAGACAAACTGAATACTGCATACCAGGTGATAGAGGTTAACATCTCCAGATGGAAAACTTCATTTTTAACAATCCACCCAAAAACAGATTTTCCCAAACCAACAAGAAGAGAGCTGTAGTCTGCAGCGTAAAAGGAACACTTCTGTGTCTATAGAACATTGGTGTTCCCAATCCTCCCTCTAAAAGATCCCTTTTAAGGTAACTGTAGTTAACTGAGTGGCCTATCAAGGGTCTAGTAGTCCCACTCTACAATTCTAGGTAATGGTGGGAGGGTGTGCTTTGAGTCACTCAACCAAAGCTGCTCCAAATGATTAAGGAGTAATACCAACACACAATGAAAGAAATCCTGGCAAAGTCCTCCTCAACCAAGATAGGCTCCCATATTATGTGCACTCCAGGAAGAAGAATGTATCAGGGAAACAAAAACAGGCTCATCTCAGATAAATTAGGTTGCAGAAGAATGTCACTTTCTAACATAAGAAGTCAATGGAAAGCAAGCAAGCTTCATGTTGTTCAACAGCTAACCAGTCTGTCTGTGCAGTAGTGGTGTTAGCTAACTCTTGTTTAACTTCCCTAGCTGGAGTTCCCATGTTTTAAGTAAAAACATGTAGTAGCTGGCAAATATAAATATTCTCCTGAAAAAAATATATATTTAAAGATAGTATTTTGTAAATGACATTCAAATTAAAATGGTTGTTACACGGTGAGCCATAGAATGAAACAGTCAAAATTAAACCACAAACTCCTGTTCTATAAACATTTTCAGGAAATACTGAAATCCTCTTGCAAGATGCTTATCTTAAAACTAGGAGCCTAATGTTTTATAGCCTATAATAATCTTATTTAGTTCTCTGAAACAACAGCGCATTCCATTAATGCAGTGGTTCTCAACCTATTTACCATTGTGGACCGCATATGCTCTCTGTGTTATGTGGGTCACATACATATGGATATATACTACCTGTATGGTGCTGAGAATGTCACATGGGCTACAGCTGTGCGCTGACTGGGCCATAAACTGAGAACCACTGCTTTAATGATACATAAGTGCAATTATGAAGAGCACTGTCTTAAAAGACTCTGGACTAAAACCTTACATCCAATTTGACAATGTATAGTTTTAAAGTCTTCCTATTATCTAATAATTTTAATAAGGTGTTTTTTGAATCCTAGATAATAGAATATTCATATGAACTTAAAGGCTGTGGGGCAGTATACTGGTACTTTCCTCCACCAACCCGCTACTCAGTGGTAAAAGGGTTCCTTTCACACAGCTGGGTCATTGCTCTGCCTGATCTTAGACAATGTGAGCAGAGAAGAGCACTGGTGGAATATGGGGTACTTTTTGTACTTATAGGCTTGTCTATCCAGACATGCAGTGCATGGAATGCTGCAGAGTGAAACAGCAGTATATCAAAGTGTACTACAGAACTTTTAGTGCATGGCAGCAGAGTCCACACAGCCACTTAGTGGGCAGCAGGCTAGAGCACTGTAGATTTACACCCTAGCTTGCTGTGCACTAGATCACCATACAGACAAGCCCATGTTATTAAAGCATGACCTGGCCTGCACAATGGAGGAAAGGCTGTTAACGCTACCCTTACCAATATAGGGCAGCAACATGGTGGTGGGGGAAGAAGTGGTCAGGAGGAACACAAAGGGGGAGGAAGTTATAGCAAAGATCAGCATTCAACTTCCTTGCTGCACCCAAAACTGCACTAAAAACAAGCATATCTGTTTTAACAGAATTGAAACTGATATATTTGCTAAGTGTTGATATTTTAAAAGGGATGCCATCAGCTTTAAATCTATCACCTAAAAAAAGTTACCTGCTTGAGTGCCTCACCAAAAATTTGGTGTTTTACAATCACATTTTCCTTTTAAAAATATTTTGCTTCCTTTTTCTGTGTGTAAGAACCACACAAAAACAAAAGATAGCTGACTGCACAAAACGTGCTGATAAATGCAGTTAATCTATGGAAGATTTTTCTCTCTCACAGTCCTCTTTGTAATCATAAAAAGTGAAGATTTCAGACAAAAGAGCAATTCTGATGTTGGTGACTGTTCTTAAATTCTCCTGTAATACTCAACTTCAACCAGAACTTTAGTCTTTCCTTTAAAGCACTGGGCTTCCCATTAGAATGTTGCCTTTTAGATACTACTGTGGAACCACAGCTCAGCAATACCTTTGGTCTTGGTTAGTAGGTTTAGGCTATTTTTCCTAATGTTATGGTAAGTTAATCAAGCACAGAACAAGTTTTAATTTCTATTCACATTCCACAAGAGGAATACATAACTATACCCAGGATTCAGCAAGGCACTTAAATACTAACATTAAACATGTAAATAATCCCATACATTTTGCTGAATATCTGGACATACAAGATGAAGATCAACCTTAAGCATTTTTAATTTATTTTAAATACACTACACCTTCTATCTGAAGATCCAAAAGAGCTTCACAAACCATTAATGAATTTTAGCTCAATACCTCTGTGAACTAAGAAAAATATAATGCCCATTTTATAGAAGGAGAAACTGAGAAGAGATTATGTGGCTTGCTGACAGGCACACAAACTGTCCATGATAGAGCAGGTAAAAAAAGAACATACACTTTCGGATTCCAGGTCAAATACTTTATCAAGCTGATCCTCCCCTCCTAATCAAATTTATTATACTAGTTCATAGAAAGAATGCCTACATGGCAAAAAAACCAAACCAAACCAAACAACTCCGCAGCAGCAAGTCTCAGTTCAGTGGTGGCAGGCAACATATGCACAAAGAGGAAGGGAATAAGATAGGCTGCAATCATAAGTAAAGATTTCAACAAAATGTTTGTTTTTGGAGCTCTTGACCCGCCCCCCGCCAAACCAATCAGCAGGAGAGCAGAAAAGTCCAAATAAAAATAATTTAAAATGGGGAATTTTTCTAAAAAACACTGTACATACTATTTAAATGGTGCGCTATCAGAATAGTAATTTTATAAAGTTAGTCAATTTTTTAAAAAAAAGTAGAAGCTGACAAAGTCTCCTTAATGTATTAAAAATCCTGAAGTGGAAATCAGCTCATTTTACGCAAAAAGAAAAACTGCTAGCTGACAACTATCTTGTAGCCAATGTAACAGTTATTGAGAAACAAGTATCAGAAGAAGAAAAGTTAAGAATTTGTAAAATTTCATTCTTTCATTCAAATCCAGAGTATATTCTACACTCACTCTTGCATAGAGTTTACAATGAAATTAATTACTGGGAAATAGGATTTCTTGTAACTTCATTAATGCTTTTCTTCAATAGTGGTATGTCATGTTCCAGGGAACAAGTTACATGACATTAAGTTTGTTACATTTGAAGAAAGGAATGCAGTTTAGAAATCTTAACTAGGAATTACTGGTCAACCACAATAAACTATGGTATTAAAAGTACGTTCTCTTTTCAATAACAAAGGCAGCTCGGTGGAGTGTTGTAAATGGTGTTTATGATACGTGTAGAATTATTTCTTTAGCTATTTGCACAGTTTTTATTTTGATGGTATAAAACAAATTTGTCCAGAGCTAATATAATAAAGAATAAAATTCTATTAAAGTTTAGGTTCAAGAAGCTTGAATCTTGAGTCCAAAAACACCAAAATGTGAAATCTGACCAGATAGTAACGTTGAGAAAGCATCATGTGGCACTGTAAATTCAACTTAATTTTGCAGATGCTTACAGATGTCTCACTAAACTTTATCTTGATTTTAACTGAAACTTTTTTGTAATTTCATATTGCTAAACAGAAGGAATTTAATCAGAGAGTACAGACATATTATCCTTTATCACAGCACCACTAGAGACTAGGAAATATATTCAACAAGTAATTTCTCTCTAAAAAATAAACAAACAGCCTACATACAGAAACAATATATCCCTTACCTGACAGAATTATGTTGCCTGTTTTCTATTTTCATTAAAATTTGCACATCTGACTGAGGAGACATTGTATATATTTTTAATCTGGAAAAAAAAATGGATGAACTCTAAGCAAACCACATTAAAGAAAAGGTCTAAACCACTTTTTACCGTTAAGAGATTTACAAACTTTTAGAAGCCTACAACCAAAACAGCCTTCCTGTCAATGTAAATACAGGTTTGCCACTAGCCAGAATTTTAAGACAGTCTATGAATCAGAGCTTGGATTGCAAATGTATTTCTCTACTTTTTCCAGATAAGGCATTAACACTACCATCATTTAAATTAATTCTTTGGATTTTTTAATCATTTCATTTGTATCATCAGCCAATTTCTTTGAGTGCTGCTAGTTTAAATTCAATGACTTTAGAATCATACAAATGTAGGGCTGGAAGGGACCAAGTAAACTAGATCATCCCTGAGAGGTGTTTCTCAAACTTGTTTTTAAAAGCTTCCAATGATAGGGATTCCATGACCTCCCTTGGAAGTCTATTCCACAGCTTAACTACCCCTTATAGTCAGAAAGCTTTTCCTTATATCTAACGTAAATCTCCCTTGATGCAGATTAAGCCCATTACTTCTTGTCCTACCTTCAGTGGACATGGAGAACAAGTGATCACTGTCCTCTTTACAATAACCCTTAACATACTGGAAGACTTATCAGGTCTCCCCATAGTCTTCCATTCTCAAGATTAAACATGCCCTCTTTTTTTAAACTTTTCCTCATAGGTCAGTTTTCTAAACCTTTTATCACTTTTCTTGCTCTCCTCTGGACTCTTTCCAATTTGTCCACATCTTTCCTAAACTGTGGTGCCCAGAACTGGACCCAGTACTCCAGCTGGGGCCTTACCAGTGCCAAGGAGAGCAGGACAATTACCTCCTGTGTCTTATGTAGATAATGTTTTCACTCCTCAGCTCACAGGGAGCCCAGAAACATATTAGCCTTTTTTGCAGCTGCAGTACATTGACAACTCATACAGTTTGTGGTCCACTATAACCCCCAGCTCCTTTTCAGCAGTACTACCATCTAGAAAGTTATTCCCCATTTTGTAGTTGTGCATTTGACTTTTTTTCCTTCTTAACTGAAGTAATTTGCACTTGTCTTTATTGACTTTCATCGCAATGAATTCAGACCAATTCTCCAATTTGTTAAGGTCATTTTGAATTTTAAACCTGTCCTCCAAAGTGCTTGCAACCCCTCCCGGGTTGGTGTCATCTGCAAATTTTATCAGCATACACTCTACTCCATTATCCAAGTCATTAATGAAAATATTGACTAGTACCAGACCCAGGACTGACCCCTGTGGGACTCCATTAGACACAGCCTCCCAATTTGATAGCAAACCATTGATAACTCTAAGTACAGTCTTTCAGCCAGTTGTGTATCCACCTTAGAGTAATTTCATCTAGATCACATTTCCCTAGTTTGCTATGAGAATGTCATGTGGAACGGTGTCAAAAGCCTTACTAAAATCAAGGTATAGCGTATCTACTGCTTCCCCCCATCCACTAGGTCAATAATCGTATCAAGAAAGGAAATTAGATTGGTTTGTCATTATTTATTTTTGACAAATCCATGCTGACTATTCCTTATAATCCTATTATCCTTCAGGTCCTTACAAATTGATTGTTTAATAATTGCACCAGTATCTTTCCAGGTACTGAAGTTAGGCTGGCTGGTTTATAATTCCCTGGGTCCTCCTGGTTCCCCTTTTAAAAGATACGTACTATGCGTCCCTTTTCTATTCTTCTGGGACCTCTCCTGTCCTCCAGGAGTTCTCAAAGATAATTGCTAATGGCTCCACGATTGCTTCAGCTAGATCCTTAAGTACCCTAGGATGAATTTCATCAGGCCCTGCTTACTTGAATACATCTAATCTATCCAAATGTTCTTTAACCTGTTCTTTCGGCTTACGTTTCTTTGCCTTGGTTGTTAATATTGTGTTGAGTATCTGCTCACCATTAACCTTTTTAGTGAAGACTGAAGCAAAATAGGCATTAAGCACTTCAGCTTTCTTGATGTCATCTGTTATTAACTCTCGTTCTCCGATAATCAAAGGACCTACACTTTCCTTTGTCCTTTTCTTGCTCCTAATGTATTTAAAGAACCTCTTCTTATTGCCTTTTATGTCCCTTGCCATGTGTAACTTATTTTTTGTGCCTTGTGCTGTTCTTTTGTATTCCTCCTTATCAATATCGCTATGTTTCAACTTTTTGTAGGATTCCTTTTTAATTTTCAGGTCATTCTTCTGATCTTTCCTTTGCATCGGAATAGTTTACAGTTGTGCCTCCAATATTGTCTCCTTGAGGAATCACCACTGCCCTGAACTCTCTTTTCCCTTAGATTTTCTTCACGAGACCCCACCTACCAGTTCTCTGAGTTTGTTAAAGTCTGCTTTTTGAAGTCCTTATTCAGCTACTCTCACTCCTTCCTTTCCTTAGAATCATGAAATTTACCTAATTTAGTTTCAGTCAATAAGTATTAATGAGGTGGCTTTCATCACAAAGATGGCGCGTGCACTATTAGTTAGGAATCCAATTCTGAATGGCGAAAGTGGAAAACTGACAGTTTGACAGAATTTATTTGAATAGTTTGGTTATTTTAAAATCAGTTAAGTAAAATTACTAATGGTTTTTAATACATACCTTTGACGAATAACAGGATCTGATTCTTCAGGATCAAGGTAAGGTTTAAGGATTTCACCTAGTGTTTTATCATCGGGCACCCTTTGGCCAAAAAGATAAAAATGCAGTTTATTAAGTATCATTCAAAAAGAAATATTAAAACAATTTTAAGGAAATGATATTTCCATATTTAAATTGATATAACACCAGCAGGTAACATCTGGAAAAGGTGCAATGTACATCAACATAGCACAAGCTAGCAATGGATATTATCAGCCCCAGCACACAAAGTATGTCTATGCTGCAATTAAAAACCTAAGGCTGTCCCGTGTCAATTGGGCCTTGCAGAGATCTGGCTAAGGGGCTGTTTAACTGCAGTGTAGACGTTTGGGCTCAGGCTGGACCCTGGGCTCTAGGACCCTGAGTGGGGAGGGTCCCAGAGATCAGGCTCCAGCCTGTGCATCTACACCACGATTAAATAGCCCAGTGAACCTGAGTCAGCTGGTGCAGGCCAATCATGGGTGTCTAACTGCAGCACAGACATACTCTCATTCAACATTAGGACTTAGCTGGCACCTGCAGGAAGGAATCAGAGACCCTGCCGCTTATCCTTCCCCATGCCTGCAGCTGGAAAAGCAACTTCCAGTCCTTGCAGCCCTGAGAGCAAGTGGAGAGGGCCTACTTCTGAGCTTTCCTACCCCAAATAGGCATGGGGAGAGAAGAGGTAGTTTTTGTTTATTAGGGAGAGTTGCTGTTTTTCTGCTTTCCTAAAGGCACCTTCCAGGGAGGGGGTTAGTAGCATCTGCTACAAAGGCAACATTGCTTCCTTTCCATCCTCTGGTGTGGGAGAGGATTTCCTGCAGGGAGCGGGATTTTCTCTGAAGATCAAGGAAAACATTGGGAGTATGCAAAACTCCTCTATATTAGCATGCTGATGCATGTGGACAGCAAGCATCAAGAGTCATATACAAGGCTGCTCTATTTACATAAGATTAGCAAATAAAACAAGTATTTAACTTAGAGAAATTCAATTTGAAAACAGGTTTCAGAGTAGCAGCCGTGTTAGTCTGTATCCGCAAAAAGAACAGGAAAACAGACTTCAGTGTTATGCTTCTAAGGTGATAGAAACAAAACTAGTATTTTTAAAAAGTGATTTAACCTGAAGCGCCCCCTTTGTAACGACCCCACCCCAAAAAAACCCCAACTCTTTATCTTGAGTCTTATTATCACATACAAAGGGATGGCTAAGAAACTAACCAAATAGTCTTATAAAACTAGTTTGCTATAATTAACTACAGACATCTGCTTTTCACAATCTCAGGTACCTTTTTACTGTGTATTCAGCATGACTGTGAGGAAATATGAGCTTCAAATGCCAGTAGAACCTTTGCTCCCTAAAAAGAAAGAGAAGGAAAAACACACACTAATATCTCCGAGATATTATCTGTATCATGGTAGGGTCTAGAGACCTCTACCAAGATGGGGTACTGTAAATAGTAAGAGACAGTCCCTGCCCCAAAGAGGTTACCATCCACATAAACACGGGGTGGGGGAAAAAGTATTATTATTATTCCCATATTAATATATGTGAAATTGAGGCACCAAGAGATTAAGCAATCTACAGGAAGGTCAGAAAGGAAAGCTGTGGTAGATTCAGGAACTGAACCCAGATCTCCTGAGTCCCTGTCCAGTTCCTTAATCAGAAGCTCCTTCCCTTCCTCTCTTGCCAACACAGTTAATTATAGAGCAAATTTTTATTAGGTATTTGGAAGCAGAAATTACCTACTGCAACATGGTTCAAAGTAAGACACATTCTTTATGGGAGGCAGTCAGACCTTCCTGACAGCTCTGGGCTGGGACTTGGGAGACCTGGGCTCTATTCTTGGTTCTGCCACTAGCCTGCTAGGTGACCCTGGGCAAGTCTCTTCACTTCTCTGCGCCACAGTTTTCCCATCTGTAAAACGGGAAGACAGACACTGACCATCTTTGTAAAATCCTCTGAGATCTACTGATGAACAGCACTATATAAGAGCTAGGTATTATTATGCAGCTGCTCCTTCTAGTTTAGAATTTCACACACAGCACATATAGTTAAGGTGAGGATAAACTGAAGCAGCATTTACAATGTTCCAGAGGTCTGACAATTCCCTGAAATTCAGGAACTTTTGATGGTACTTTTTTCAGCTATCCAAGATTTGAGACTCCTAATAACACCCCCAAAACCATCAAGTTTACAAAGGTTTACAAAATGATGATTAAAAATAATGTGCTGCTGTTGTAACAAAGTTAATTTGGATATCAGACAGATGAAACACTATACAGTTGGGTCCAGCTGGCTACAGAGGCATGTACGTGCATCCAGTAGCAAAACAGTAGACAACAAATTGGTTGCTAAGTACAATTAACTATGTTATTGCTTTTAGATGAGAGACTTGCAAAGTTTGTTCGCTGAAATAAACAATTATTCTTAACTTAGTTATTTCTAGGGGAAAGTTACAGTCCATACAGTATTTCAGATTACGTATTTAGCACAGAGAGTGTTGGATGCTTTTCTAAGAGGAGAGAAAACAAGGTCCTTACCTACATAAATCTTAGAATCTAAATAGATAATGAACGTATAGATGAATGTTAGGGTACAACAAGCAGCAAATGACTGAGTGGAGTTGTACAGAATGTCTTCTGAATTCTCCATTTCCATCCTCTTCCTCTGAACCACTTGTTAAAGTTTGTTAAAGGGGAGGATTAATATTTAGAGGCTTAAGTATGAATGTTTTAAAGAGAGACTGAATCGCAGTAGACCAGCTCAGGGAGAGGAAAGAGGATGCAAAGACAAAGGTTGGAGGAGGAGGGGTGGCTGTAATCAGGAGTTGGTACAGTTGAAAGTATGTGCCCTGTCTTCACATTTTAAGACATGCTGTTTGGTGTAATGGTATGGCATTTACTATTACAAGTTCCAAACTTGAACATTAATTTAAAAATAATTTTGAAAGCAGATTCTTGTTTTTAATGTTAAATCTGCCTTATGAAAAATTCTATCAAAAAATTCTTAGCACCTCTGGAGCTGGCAAACTCAAAGCAACATTAATATCACTGAACAATTGTACAGCAAACTGCAATGCTAATGAGGAAGGGCTTCAACTCAACTGACTATTAACAAGGTCACAATCCCCATCTCAGCTGTACTTTAATATTTAGCACTTAGAACATATGAACATAAGAATGGCCATACTGGGTCAGACAAATGGTTCATCTTGCCCAGTATACGGTCTTCCTACAGAGGCCAATGCCAGGTGCTTAAAAGGGAATGAACAGAACAAGGCAATTATCACATGATCCATCTCCTGTCATCCAGTCCGTGCATCTGACACTTACCCGGCATATACAGTGCAAAGCACTATTCCAGTATTTAATTAAAACTTGCTGTGGAACTAAAGGTGGGGGTGTTGTCAACTGGAAGGCAGGCTGCAGGATCACTACTGATAGTCACAATTGATAAGATGTACACTTATGTTGTAGTAGTGTTCAGAAGAGATATTTCATTTCTTGCTCTGAAAATAGGACCTAAGAACGAGGCTTGGCTTTTTCTTTTCCTTTCAGTTTGGGCAAAATGGTCTCACAGGTGAAATCATCTTCCTCCAGTACCTGTGTGTAGAGTGATAGGAAGAGGCAGTACCTGCCTATTCCAGGAATGAGCAGATTGCCCTTGGCAAAGTGCACAGTGCAACATGTGCATGCTCTAACACACACATTGAGCTGGAGACTACCTCTCTATCACCTCCACAGAGAAGGGCAGCATGTACCTAGAACTACTTGGGAACTTTTCAGCTCATCTACAAATCCAGCAATCACATCCAGCACTTCATACAAAAGGGAGATTCTTCCACCCATCCTTTTTGGCTCAGAGCAATAAGAGTGAGAGAAAGGTTGGGGATCTTCCTTTCCCAAAGGGCCCAGGACAGCTGTGAAGTGGTTAAGGAGACATTTCTCTGGCAGGAGCAGAGGGCTGCCTCCTCCAGACAGCTGAGAAGATTCATCAGCGCTTGTAGCAATCTGGTGCTCGAGATTACAATTTCTACTGACACACATCAGTACTTCTGTCACGCATCACAGCCTGATCTCAGAGGCAGGTCTAGTTCTTCTTTGAGTGCTTGTTCATGTCAATTCCAATCAGGTGTGTGTGTGTGTGCTGCGTGCACGACAGCCGGAAGATTTTTCCCTTAGCAATATCCATAGGGTTGGCTTGGGTGCCCCCTGGAGTCGTGCTTTCATGGCCCAGCTGACCCGACCCCCCACTCAGTTCCTTCTTACTGCCAGTGATGGCTAGCTGGAACTTCCCTCTCTCTTGCTTCTGCAAGCGCCTTTAGCAGTGTCCCATTGTGTATATAGTTAGTGTCTTAGTTAGTAGTAGTGTCAGTAGTCGTTTATCTAAGTTTCCATTACGGGGGTGCCCCCTCGTTTCTTCCCCGACACCGGGGGATGCCTCGGTCACCGGGGTTCAAATCTTGTGAAGTCTGCGGTAAACTGATGCCAAAAAGTGACCCGCACACTTCTTGTTTGAAGTGCCTTGGCGAGAGTCACCAAAAGGACAAGTGCCGCATTTGTAAAGGGTTTCAGCTGAGAACCCTTAAGGATCACGAGCAGAGACTCAGAGTTATCCTCATGGAGGCAGCCCTCCACCCACAGTCCGACTGGGTCAGCAGAGCCCGTACCGAGCACCACCTTCTCCGTGTGCAGCGCACCGGCGTCAACGGCGTGCAAGCCAACACCAGGAAAAGAGACTAAGGACTCCCGGCACCGACATGGCGCCAAACATAAGACTTCTGGCAGGTGCCGATCTTCATCCCTGGTGCCCCAGAAGAAAGAGATACGAGAGAAGGTGCTCTCTCCTTCCTAAGCCTAAGGAGCCAGCGGCAGGGAGACGCCAACCCACTCAGCCTACTTCGGGCCTGGTGGCTCCCAGGGGCTCGTCGACTCCTGCCCCTCAAGGGGTCCAGTTGAGTCTGGCCCACTATCATTCTCCAGATCTTCATGGCCGGGACATTCAACTCCCCTCCACTCCGGAGACTTTTGAGGCAGCGCAGGACCTTATTCGCTTGACAGCACCGCTTTCTCCAAGGAGGGACGAGGCACCGGTGATAACCTGGCCACCTATTTCATCTAGGGGCAAGCCGGCTATGATGTCACACCACTCCCCATCTCCGGCACACCACTCCACGGCCCTTTTGGACTCCCTGGGCTCAGAGCCTGGCGTCAAGATCGAGGTCAGCGTCAGTAATGTTGGCATCCTTCGCCTCCTCACAGCACCTGGTGCCGAGACGATCTCTGGAGACTATGCCGGTATCTCTGCCTGTCGCTCTGACCTCGGCACCGACGGCTGTCTCGGCACATCGACACACCAACGTGACCCTCTTGGCGATGAGGGCAGCGACCAAGGCCATGTGCCGGTGCTCTCGTCCTCCCCAGATGAGGCCATTGTGGGCACTTCAATGGCCCCGGCCTTAGAGGATAGCAGGGTCCTGCAACAGTTGTTGGGCAGAGTGGCCCAGAACATGAATTGGATAGCAATCTAAGCACCTCTTCTCCTAAATGAGATGTACCAAACTTAAAAATATTTATGCAACTTAGGTTATAAAATGTGTAGGCTTTTTAGCAGCTACTGGTTCTTCCTGAAAAAACATCATCTGCTCCCCCCTTACCCTGCCAAAAACTTTTTAAATTTGCAACATAAAGCAATTTCTTCAGCTATGCTTTTCCTATTTTCCCCACATAAACATACAAGCAAATAATCCATAACCAAACCAAGGTACTGTTCCTATAGGTAAGGAACACAGCAATTGTTAGTCTTTTTTTTCAATATTCGAGACACTCAGATATGATAACGGTGGCAGCTCTATGAGCAGCACAGTCATCACCTCCTCAGAGCAGGGGTTCTCAACCAGTTTTTTGGTGGCCTCAGAGTGTGGCCACCAACTCTTTCTGATGGCTGCTATGACAATTTTTTCTAAAATATTTAATTAACTTTGGGGAAAACAAATAAATATGCACATATACATATAGTAATTTATGTAGGGTTTTTCTGCAGACTCAATAATAAAAATAATGTACAGATGTCTATTCTTTACTGGACTTAAACTGAATAGAAACAAATAAGATGCTTTGCATGTTGTTTTGTTGTTATTTCTTTTGCTTTTTTGGTTGTGTGGTTTTGGGTTTTTTTGTTTTTTTTTACACTTGCTAGCTAGTAAGTCTGCGTCTGTGAAAAATGATATTTGTTAATATCACTTTTCACAGCAGCAGACTTGTTAGCTAGTTGGGAGGCAGAGAAAAGTGATAGTAACAAACAAAAATATCACTTTTCACAGCAGACTTGCTCAGCTATGGCAAACCGGAGGACAAATTAAGCCTTGGAAGGGAAGGTGGGGAGGCAGTGGAGGCCAAGAGTGATGGGGAACTCACACCGGCTGCCTGCTTCTCTGACGTTTGTTGCTCCGGCGGTGGGCAGGGCCCAACCCCTCCTGGTAGCCCCAGGGGAAGGCTGCTTTGCACACCCTTCTTTCCCCCCCGACCCGCCAATCACCACTCAGAATGCTGTGGCCACAGGAAAAAGCCCCTGGTGGCCACATTTGAGAAACGCTGTTGTACAGTATCTGGATTGCTGTGGTCTCCAACCTTTTTGCTCCCTAGTAGTGTGGTTCTGTGTACCATGATTTAGGCAAGTGCTGTAGACACTGCAGCTTCTAGGCCCCAAGGGACAGATTTTTATAGGTATCTGGGTACCTAAGGAGGCAGGATAGGTAACTATTGGTATTTTCAAAAGGGCCTAAGCACAGATTTAAGGTGCCTAACCTGCTCTGGCATTTGTAGCCTACCTGCACCTTTAGGTACTTAAATATCACAGTAAGTCTGGCCTCAAGGCTCTACCAGCACCTGGTGGTCCTAAATAGCACTCTGCCAACTACAGCATTTCCCTCAGACACCCCATTTCTGTGATCCTTTTCCTGTCCCGAGGACAGCGTTATATTGGGATAGAGGTGTATATACGAACATAGCCACTATTACAATCAGTTTAATATTATAGTGGGCTCTTGTTAGGCTTTGTGATACTTAAGGTTGCAAAACAGTTTGTTATAACCCTATTTTCACATGCTCTTAACTCTCAAATTCAACTTTGGGGTTTGAAATTTTCCATGCTCATTTTTTGCCTCAATGTGAACCCTATTTCAGAAGACAAAGCTCTTTTAGCCACTTTTTTGTTCACCGGAGGGGTGAAGCCACGATACCCTTTTTGCCTTTCAGAGATATGTCAGATGCAGACCTGTTAGTTCAAAGAACTTACAAGTCCTGCTGATAAATTTATTAAGCTCTTGCTCCTCCTGCCCAGTGAGTAGAACTGTGCATTGTACTTTTCTCCTTATTTTTCTCAGATTTTGCCTAGTGTACTAGGTTTACATGCGACACTGACTTGTTTACATTTGTCATCTACTTTCAACAAAACCATAAAAAAGTCAAATGTAAGGATACTAGAAATTATTTCTCAGAGACAGGAGAGAACATTATTAAAAGTGTTTATATTAAGGTATTTTGATAGATATGCTTCAGGTTTCTCAGTTAAAATTATAAACTTGAGGATTTTAGTTCATCAATTCTCAAGGTACTTTTGTGAAATGTATCATGTATAAATTTTCTCATCTGACTGATCTTTTAGCTTTTATACAAACTCAGTCCTAGAAGCTAGCCTTGATTAATACAAGAATCATCTTGCTTTATTAGTATTAATAACTGTCCTAGCTAGCATTATTCACATCCTAATTTGTTAACAGGAAACGCCTAACTTTAATCATCAAAAATCTCAAACAATGTACATTGGAATCTGCTTACAATGAACTGAGATACAGAAGACGCCATATATATATATAAAAGTAGACTGAACGTCCCAAATTGTTCAATGCATTGTAATGTACCAATTGCAATTGTGACTACAGCGAACTTCACTTAAAGTGAAACCCTGTGAGACAGAATGACTCATTGGGGATTTTATTCTATTGAATAATAGATGCCATATGAAATTATTGGAAAGAATATGTGGAAGTACCTTAGATCCGGGCATGTGCATGTTCACATATACAATAGCATCTGCTATACGCAGGTTATACCGCATCAACAAAAAGGGGAGAGGCAAGAAATGGGGAAGTTTAATGAAGTACCAGTCATCCGTTAACCCTGATTTGCCACTTTAGTGGCCCATCTCACCCACAGTGCAGCAGTTTAAGTAGAAGGGGATTAAATGTTTATTCCTTTTGATAATATTGCCTTAACCTGCTTTAGGCAACACAGATCCAGTCCAATTAAGTCACTGGATTCTCTTGTGAAACCCAAAAGCCCCTCAATAAAAATAAATGAATAATAGTTTGAAGCTTTCACGAAAATACACTGTCTAGTGCCACTATACCTACAGTGCTAACGACATTAAACAGCAGAGGGGACACACACTTTATTGAAGCTCAGCTAAACCAATTCCCAGCTGAGATGTAACGGACAAACAATAAAGTTGGGTTATTTCTACTTAAAACTGAAGTATTTCCCAATTGTAGTAAATTGTAAAGCAGGACTATCCACCAAGAAACGGATTGAAAAACATTTCCTTTGTAACACATATGGTCTTCTCCCAGGAGGCCTCAGAACAGCAGGAGATCTTACTAACCATATGTGCTGCAATATTCAAGCACACTGGGTTTGAATTAAAGGTTCTGTGGAAACCGAAAGACTTTGCCAAGGTTGACTAGTCCAAAATTTAATATTCTTTAAAAATATGTTTTGTCCTCTCTTTTGATTCTTTGAGGAAACAAAAATGCCCATCAGCTTCCCTGCATGAGAACTAACACATTTAGGTTTATATCACACTTCCAGGCTAGACAACCTGCCAAGTGCTGAGCTGGGATGTAGCCTTTCTTCATGTTTGTATGTCATCCCTCCATTTTCATGAGACTATCAAATTATTGAAATGATCAGAGAGGATGATTCCTGTGCATTAGTGAGCAGCATTCATGTAATGCTACCTGGCCTTCTTCATGCTTGTAGGCAGAGAAAGAGTTACATTGTGATCATAGGTACTGGAACTAGGGATGTGGGGGTGCACCCCGTGGCTTGAAGTAGTAATAGCAACACAAATACATGGTTTACACTTTTAGCACCCCCACTACAAAAATTGTTCCTGCACCACTGATTGCAATGAGACCCAGATAGCAAGCAAAAAAAAAAAAAAAAAAAAAAAATTCAACTGTACTTCTAGATTTAGACTCAACAGCCCTGATAGGGTACATTTAATTCAAAATACCTTTGCATTTCTGAGTAGTCTAAACATTAGCATTGCGATATGGCTTCTGTTCATTTTAACGCAATTAAGAAGTGAAGAGATTTTCATGTACTTAAGTTTCCCCAGAAGTATACCTCAGATTAGTATAATCTTACTAGAGGCGTTAGACAATAAGAGTTAAAAAATCTGATTTCCTAAATGTAACAATTTATCTAGCCATGATTTCTAGTAAATATTTGTTCTACATTGAATAAGCATGTCTGTGTCTCTCATTTCAAAGGCCAAACTGAAGTTTAATTTATTAAAAATGGTTGGTTTGTTTTTTGGACACAGCAGATGAGGGGCAAGAAGTACTCCTTCAAAGTCATTTCCAATATCCTAAGCATCACCTATTTAATACTATTGCCAAGCTCTAAAGTTAGGCTCCATTGTCTAAATGTTTATATGAAATCAAAGAGATGAGAGTTTGTATATAATCTATCTTAACTTTTTGTGAATGGTTGTCAATGAGAACATGCTCATAAAGAGGATGCTCTACAAGCCTTTACATTATTTGAATAATTGGGGTGTCCCATTTTGACAGATAATGCAGATTTCAGTGTTTACCATTGATTTGCAAAGAAATATGGACCACAGTGACACACACAAAGAGATACAGGTGGCTCCTAGTAACATAATTTGTTTTCTCACAGCATCTCTTAGCCACAACTTTCTTCAGCAGAAGGCAGCTCAAATATCATTTTGTCACAACTTTGATTGGACCCTATTTTCTAGTTATAGCATAGTAGTCAGCTTTAAAGAGAAAAGGCAGACTTCTCGGCCTTGATAAGCGATGACACCTGTTCCAATACAGCTGGGATGGGCATTTTGCAGTATCTGCAATACTTTCCCCCTCAGTGGAGGTAAAACTGCACTTTACCATGTAAAATTTGTATTTAATACCTCCCCTTTCATACTCATCCACAAAATGTGTATCATTCTCACTGCCTGGAAAAATATTTGCAGAAAGCAGGTGGCTACTTTCCTAAAGAATGATGTTGCTGTGCTACTTGATGACACTAGAATGTGTCTATGAAAGATTAACATTTCAAAACAAAAATTGTTCTCCACTATGACAAAAAAAGTCATTGTCTTATTCCTTTCTGGCTGCTCCTGAAATAGTCCCATGCTTAACTATTTACCTACAAATAACACACCAATTCTGCTAGAGCTTAAAAAGGGCCTCTGTTCAATAAAGGTAAATATAAATGTATAAATATAGACATATGTAATTCAATGCAGAGATAAATTAATTCCCAGCGCTCAGTCGTGTTTTTCCATATGTGAAAGTACTTTTGTGAACAGAAGAGTTTAAAAGTCACACTACATAACAGCAACAAATATCTGTCAGTGTGTGGCTGTCTCGTGTACAGGATTTACCAGTGAGGAGAACATTTTTGTGGTTGTGCCCCCCACAACGCTTAGCCATTGATGCAGAGATCTGCAGTATTTGGGGGTTGCCTTGTGGTCTGTTCTGAGGAAGCCAGGAATCCTCATCAATGTAAGAATTCATGAGAAATTTAAATGGAAAAAACCTCACATTTCCTTTCCTTTAACTCCTCCTGTGGATTTTCCCTGCCACTCAGATCCTGTATTTTAAAGTATGTAACACAGAAAGCTAACATTTCAGAAATTCCTTTATGCGTTATGTTCTGTTAAGAATAAGGTTTCTCCACCAATGAGAAAAACTGCTTTTGTTTCAAAACAGAAGAAATTATGCTAGTTTTTATTTATTTATTTATGCATGCAAACTTACTTGCTAAACCATTACAAGAGGGACACCTAGTGGTTTAGTCACTAAAATATTGTCAAGTTCTCATCCATTCATTGTTACCGGATAACTAACGGTAAATGGCATTAACTAAATAGAAAAAAAGTCTAGGAGCAGAACTTGTGACCAAAACCAATGATAAGCAGTGGGAGGGCGGGAAGGGGGGGGGGAATAAAGCCCAAAGAAAAGCCATCAAGGAAAAAGCCTGCTCCAAGTGGCTATTATCTGAGGCTCTTAAAGTGTTTACTGTTTTTCCCCCCCAACAGGTCAATCAAATATTTAAATTTCAATGAGCCCTCATATTAACTTTGGACCTGCCCCTGTATTTCACACAGAAGCACTCTTCACCAAGTTACTACATTTCTGTATTATGACACAGTACTATACAAGGAATATAAACTTTATTTATATTAGCAAACGTTTGCTTCATGAATAACCCAGACTTAAATCCACATCCTTTCCCGTCCATGAGGGGGAGACATTTTCAGCAAGTCTTCATCTTGAACAGATGTACCCACCCTCCCAATCAAAGAAAAAGAAAGTCAAGTACTTTGGTAAACCCAATTAATGGAAGAATGACAGATACAGAACTCGTCTAGGGACTAAGAGTTACAAGTCCTTAGCAAGGAAATAGGAATTGAAAATCATTTTGGTAAAAGCATTAAAAAAATCCCGTTTGTCCCGCATCACAGACATGCATGCAAGTAAAAGCCCAAATTAATTTATGAAGAAGGAAAAACCTCTCACTCCCTCCGTGAATACCATTGCTCAGTAAAGACAACATTTAATTGACTAGCACCAGTAATGGATGGTATGCCACGTTGCTGACTTCAGTGCTTGGATTTCCAATTATGACAATCAGTGACTACTTTATGATAGTAGGCAACATCAGCCCAAGCACAACAGAAGAACCCGAATTGAAGTTTGGGGTACAATAAATCTTCACTGATGAAGCTGAATACTAGAGGGCTGTAGAAGAATTTACTACAAATTTCCATCTGAATATGTTTCCAAAAATATTTCATGGAGTATTGTTCACTATCTAATGCAGGGGTGGGCAAACTACGGCCTGGGGGCCGCATCTGGCCCTCCAGACTTTTTAATCTGGCCCTCGAGCTCCCGCCAGGGAGCGGGGTCTGGGGCTTGCCCTGCTCTGGCGCGCCAGCCAGGGAGTGGGGTTGGGGGCTGAAATTGCTTTTCCCCAGGCCCCCTGAATCCTTTGGCCGGCCCTGCGCTCCGCGCAGCTCCTGGAAGCAGCAGCATGTCCCCCCTCCGGCTTCTATGTGTAGGGGCAGCCAGGGACTCCACACGCTGCCCCCGCCCCAAACGCCGCCCCTGAAGCCCCGTGGTTCCCGGCCAATAGGAGTTGCAGGGGCGGCACCTGTGGTTGGGACAGTGTACAAAGCTGCCTGGCTGCGCCTCCGTGTAGGAGCTGGATGGGGGACATACCGCTGCTTCTGGGAGCTGCTTGAGGTAAGTGCCGTTCAGAGCGTGTACCCCTGACCCCCTCCCATGCCCCAACCCCAGCCCTGATCCCCCCTCCTGCCCTCAAACCCCTTGGTCCCAGCCAAGAGCTCCCTCCTGTACCCCCAGGCCCTCATCCCCAGCCCCACCCCAGAGCCCACACCCCCAGCTAGAGCCCTCACCCCCTCCCATACCCCAACCCCCAATTTTGTGAGCATTCATGGTCCGCCATACAATTTCCAGACCCAGATATGGTCCCCGGGCCAAAAAGTTTGCACACCCCTGGTCTAATGTGATTCTGTCATGAAAAACGCTACCAGACCTTGAAATCTTATAGAAGAGCTCTTCACCAGCTATTCTTTCAGTGATACTTAAATGAAGGTTTTGCCCAGTTGTCCCCAAACCCCATAATAATTAGAAACTTACTTCTTGTTGAAGGTGGTTGAATTCTCTCTCCTTTTTGTAAATCCAATGGGTAAAGTTTTCAAGTGGATATTGTGCTTTCGAGCTCGGTTTTTCAAATAATTTATCTAACAGAAAATAAAAGCCAAAGTATATTCAAATATGGAAACATTTATTACTTCTGTCCTGCAAGTCTAAAAATTGAGACCAAAAGAGCAATCCTGGAACCAAAGTGCCTGTTAAGCATTTAAGAAGCAGCATAATGTAGCATAGTACACAGCGGTAAACTCTCTCTCTCTCTTTTTTTTTAAACACACAAAAATTCTCAGTTAAAAAAAAAAAAAAGATATTTAGATATCTTCAAGAGTTTCCAAGCTTATTCTTAAACATTTACAGACAAAGTTTTCCCATGGTGAGCACAAGAGTCCTAATGAAACATAAAACATATATTATAAGTAGAACTCAAACAGTGCAAGAGGGTTGGAACCCAACACAGCTACAGAATTAGTGACTGACCTCTTACGATTTTTTAAATCCAAAGGGCCCTCAACACCTTTCTGTGCACAAATCAAGTACAAAACCTGTATCCGTGAGGTCCAGAGGAGAAATTTCCCCCAAACCCACTCCACTACTGCAGCTGCTGCACAGTTTCCCTGAGATGAAGGCTGAATAGTTAGTATATCTATACGGTCATGAATCAACTGGCCGGTGCAGAGAAAACCCAAAGAAGCGTGCTCTGCAATGCACAGGGGTAATAATGTTGACATGGCATGGCTGAAGAGCCATTAGATCAGTATTCTGTAATGGTAGAGTCTGCTAAAACAACAACACTTAACTATGCTCCAAGGCACTATTGACTTCCATCAGAAATTCCGCAACATTAACACCATCCTTACCACCATGGATATCACCTCCCTCTACATCAACATCCCTCACCACAACAGCATTGCTGCCTGCCTCAAATACCTACAGTAACTCCTCACTTAAAGTCATCCCTGTTAACGTTGTTTCGTTGTTACGTTGATCAATTAGGGAACATGCTCGTTTAAAGTTGTGCAATGCTCCCTTCTAACGTCGTTTGGCAGCTGCCTGCTTTGTCTACTGCTTGCAGGAAGAGCAGCCCGTTGCTGCTAGCTGGTGGGGGCTTGGAACCAGGGTGGACCGGCAGCCCCCCATCAACTCCACGCTCCCCTGTGCAGCAGCTGCCCAGCAGGCTAGCAACTGCAGCTGTCCCTCCCCCCACTGCCATGTGCTGCTCTTGCCCTCGCCTTGGAGCTGTTCCCCGAGACTCCTGCTTGCTCTGTGGGGGGGAGGGAAGGAAGAGGGGGGCTAATGTCAGGGTGTCCCCCTCCCCCCTGCTCCTGCACCCCGCTTACCCATCTTCCATAGAGCAAGGGGGACACACCAGGGCTCAGGATGGAGGGAGCTTGCAGCAGCTGCGGTCTCAGCAAGCTAATCTAATTAACAAGGCAGTGTACTTAAAGGGGAAATGCGCAGATCTCCCTCCATTCTTGCTGCCTTGTAGAGTGAGAGAGTTAACCCTTGAGGGCTCAGCCAATTGCTAGTTCATCATTTAGCAGTAAGGGAAATATCCACCCTCTGACTCCTCCACTTCAACCAAGCTTCACAATCATCATCACTGTGTACCAGTATTAAATTGTTTGTTTAAAACTTATACTCTGTGTGTGTATATAGTCTTTTGTCTGGTGAAAAAAAATTCCCTGGAACCTAACCCCCTCATTTACATTAATTCTTATGGGGAAATTGGATTCGCTTAACATTGTTTTGCTTAAAGCCGCATTTTTCAGGAACATAACTCCAACATTAAGTGAGGAGTTACTGTACAAGATAACATACGTTTGAAAATCCACCCTATGCACATTGCCAAACGCATCCATTTCATCCTCACCCACAACAATTTCACATTTAACAACAGACACTTTGTCCAAACTATGGGAACAGCCATGGGTACTAAGATGGCTCCCCTATACACTAACCTCTTCATGGACTACCTTGGGGAAGAATTTCTGGAAAAAGGCACCAAAAAAACAACATACCAATATATCTGAGATACATTAATGCCATTTTCATCCTCTGGACAGAAGACCTAAACTTCTTCATACATTTCCACCACTTCAACAACCACCATCGATCTATTACACTCTCTGTAGGACATTTCCACACCAGCATCAGCTTCCTGGACACCATGATTAACTTCAACAATGAAACCCTACAAATGACTGTATACATGAAACCAACACATCACCACACTTATCTTCACAGATTCAGTAACCATCCCAGACACACCAAAAAATCTGCTACTGTCAGCCAGGTACTCAGAGACCACCTCCAAAGAG
The DNA here is from genome assembly GCF_002925995.2 of Terrapene triunguis. NCBI lineage: Eukaryota > Metazoa > Chordata > Testudines > Emydidae > Terrapene > Terrapene triunguis. Next base: position 39,814,466 of record NW_020664561.1, on the reverse strand, counting down.
AAAATCCAGGCTATACACCTTAACAGACTTAAAGCCTCTTTCACTAAACAAGGACACTCCACCAGAGAAGTAGATTGCATCATGGAAAGGATCACCCAAATACCCCAGGAGAGCCTACCTCAATACAGAAAAAACACCCCTCACTGACTGCACGCCCCTACTTGTCACCTACTGCTCCACACTAGAGCCCAACTGGGGTATCGTCAAATAATTACAACCCATATTTGATGGGCACCACATGCTGAAGGAAGTCTTTCCTAACCCCCTCTTCTGGCCTTAAGAACAACCCTCCAACCCTGACAAGCTCACTACCAAAAACAAGCTCCCCACAGACCTCGACACACCAACTCAAAGCAGCATCAGACCCTGCCTGAACAGATGCAAAACATGCAGACATATCTCCACTGCTACAATGATCAATACCTGCCCCAACACACCTTTCAAGATCCCTGGGTCCAACACATGCCTATCACAACATGTGGTTTACCTCATCCAGTGCATCAAATGCCCCAACAACTATGTGGGTGAAACCAGACAATCACTACACTTCTGAATGAACTCATAAAAGACAAAAACATATCACCTGTGGACAAACACTTTTCATAAAACGATCACTCCATATCTGACCTCTTGGTACTTGTCCTCAAGGGGAACCTGCACAACACCTTCAAAAGGTGAGCCTGGAAACTTAATTTCATAACTCTGCTAGACACTAAAAACCATGGACTCAATAGACACACTAGTTTTTTGACTCATTACAACAACTTACTACACACCCCACTGCCTGCTAATAATTAATCGCCTACTTCATTTTAAGGGGTTTCCCACAACATGTTATCCCCTTACGCTTCATTTGTCCCAACTTGTATTTAGCTCAGAAACACTGATTTCCTTCTCCAGAATGGAAGAAGAGCCCTGTGAAACTCAAAACCTTGTAACTTCCACTACAGACGTTTTTCTAATACAGTAACTCCTCACTTAAAGTCATCCTGGTTAACGTTGTTTCGTTGTTAATCAATTAGGCGACATGCTCGTTTAAAGTTGTGCAATGCTCCCTTATAACGTTGTTTGGTAGCCGCCTGCTTTGTCCACTGCTTGCAGGAAGAGCAGCCCGTTGCAGCTAGCTGGTGGGGCTTGGAACCAGTGTGGACCGGCAGCCCCCCCCATCAGCTCCCTGCTCCTCTAAGTTCCCTGTGCGGCAGCCACCCAGCAGGCTACCAATTGCCACCCGCACTGCCATGTGCTGCTCCTGCCCTCTGCCTTGGAGCTGCTCCCAGGAGCCTCCTACTTGCTGTGCAGGGAAGGGGGGGAAGAGAGGGGCTAATGTCAGTGTGTCCCCCTGCCCCCACTCCTACCTCCCGGTTACCTCTTCTCCAGCAGGGTGGGGAGAGCTTGCTGGCCACAGCTGCTGTCTCAACTTCCTGATCTTTTAAAAGGCAATGTACTTAGAGTGGGGCCAGCATACCTAAAGATGCAATGCACGTCTCTCTCTCTCTCACACACTGTGTGTGTCCCTGTCTCTGTCTGCCATGCTGTCTCCCCTCCCTCCATTCGTGCTGCCTTGTAGAGCGTGAGGCTACATTAACAACGTGTTAACCCTTGAGGGCTCAGCCGAAGGCTAGTTCATCAGCAAGGCATTCCCTGGGAAATATCCCATCCTCTAACTTCACCACGTCAACCAACCTGCACAATCATCATTGCTGTGTACACTATTAAATTGTTTGTTTAAAACTTATACTGTGTGACCCAAGATCCAAGATTTTATGTGTGTGTGTGTGTGTGTGTGTGTGTGTGTGTGTATGTATATATATATATATATATATATATATATATATAAAAAATAGTCTTCTGTCTGGTGAAAAAAATTTCCCTGGAACCTAACCCCTCCTATTTACATTACTTCTTATGGGGAAATTGGATTCACTTAACATCGTTTCACTTAAAGTCGCATTTTTCAGGAACATAACTACAACGGTAAGCAAGGAGTTGCTGTACAAGATATTAGTTCACCCACCTTGTCTCTCTCATATCCTAGGACCAATTCAGCCACAACAACACTGCAAACTTAACTATGCTGTACTTTAAAAGATCTGTTTAGGAAAACTCCAGTGATCACTTACTTTACACGGATAAGTGTGTTTGCAAACCAGAGATATAGAGATAAAGAAGTAAGTTTCAAAACAGTTTTTGGTAATACCAATCACCAGGGCTGGCTCCACGGTTTTTGCTGCCCCAAGCGGCGGGGGAAAAAAAAAAAAAAAAGCCACGATCGGCGGCAGCTCCACCGGGCCACTTTCTTCTTCGGCAGCAGGTCCTTCCCTCCGAGAGGGTCCCGCCGCTGAATTGCCGCCAAAGAGCCCAACGGTGCCGCCCCTTCCCCTTGGCCGCCTCAAGCACCTGCTTACTGAGCTGGTGCCTGGAGCCGGCCCTGCCAATCACTATTCCAGTATTCCCATTCAGCAAACAGGGCTGTTCTCTCTCAGTGAGTTAAAATTATTACACCTAAAAACCATTTGATGAATTCTCAGTAACTTTGATAGCTGGTTTAACAACAAACCAATATTTTAAAAACTTACAGCACTTAAAACAAACCTGGCACTTTCTGCTATTTGGTGTTTTCTAAGGGCTCACTCCTGCAAACATGCACAAGTAAATGGATTTACATGAACACTGAAATCTGTCTATCTTACGAATATAGGTACCTAAACATCTTTAAAAACCTGTCCATAAGTAACTTGCCCAAGCTCATACATGAAGTCTGTAACAGACCAGGGAATAGAGTCTAATCACAGGACCACACTCAAGTAAAGTTACTTATGTGTGTCTGAGTGACTGAGTTCTAACAGAACACTTGATTTTTTCAATTTTACTTTACAGCAAACTGTCCACATGGCATCTTCTTGTTCGATGAGTTCTAAAATTACATTTAAAGATGGTTTGTGTAGGGCTTAAAAAATTAACAACATCGAGTTCATGGCTTTTTATGATGTACAAAGAAGTCTTAAAACGTTGTTTTGATTTTCTCTCCCCCCCACTTGTTATTTTAACTTAGAAGTGTCAGGAATGTAAAGTATGGTCTTCCCTAGTTTTGCTGGGAGGACCTGTGAGAGAGAAAATATATTTATTGTGAGCTCTTAACACTTTAATTGAAGGGATGATTCTTACTGAAAGTCCTTTCCCCTTTTTAATAGCTCAGCTCTCACTCTTCGTGTGATGTCACTTATCCCAGCTCTTTAGTTGTCATCATCTCCGCTCCCAATGATGATCATATAACAATTCTGTGGCAACTAAAGTAATTGTTTACATGAGAAATTTTAAGAAATATTTTACATATGCATAAAATGAATTTCTAAAATAAAAAGTCTGTCAGACCTTCTTTATACACCATAAAGAAGCAGAAATGGGCACAAGTCAATTTTTCTTCATTTGGGGTCACCTTTACTATTAAAAAATGTTTGCAGTGATTTATTCTTCTTAGTTATTAAATATAGTGATCAGAATCTCTCATATTACGTTGGAGCTCTTCTTTAATTTAAGACTGGGCTTCATATATACAGTTCTGATCCTGAACTTCAGAGGCACTCAGATCTCAGGTTTGTTCAGTCCATTACAGGAAAAGAACCAGTCATAAATTTTGGATCTGGATACCCTCAATTTGGAGGTCAGGGGATGTTCTAATCTGGGATTTTGGAGCTGCCTCATTTCTACTTTAAACTAACCAAAAAGATAACTTGAAACTCACAAATTTATTGGTTGTTGGTCTATGCAAGGAAACATCTCGAGCAGCACCATCAGTCATCCTTCCTACATCTTCCAGAAAACGATAATCTAAATATACAAAGAACAGGAAGAAAAGTGTAATGTTGGTTTAAAAAAGAAGATGGGGTGAAGTTTACATAGCAGAGAAATTCTTACCACTTAGGAGATTCAACTCGCTAAACTCATTTATGGAGACAAATGCTGCCTTCTCTCTGATTCCATTACAACTCAGTGCAGTTTTGTGCTTTTTCACACACGCCAAACTGAAAGTACAGAGAAACATGAGCATTCTGTCTCTAGCATACAAGAAACCAAACAAGAGAAAATTCAAATTGTATATACCTGCATGAGTATTTCATGCAACGTGGACACCTGTACTTTGCTTCCTCTCCACTACAGGTTTCACATCTGAAAGAAAAAAAAGGCATTTCATTTGCATTAAAGTAATGCATTTGTGTTTGTACTTAAAAGACAGGTTTTCTTTACATTTAAACCAAGCATGGGTCATAATTCTGAGAAACGATCACTGACGCTTGAAAGCAGGGAAAGGAAATATGGATGCCTCAGCAAAGCGAGTACTTTCCAAACATTTTCACAGGGTGAGCCACAGATCAATACGGGGGGAGATTTACCTAGAAACAAAGGGAAGTGAGGAACCAAGACCCAGCTCCTCAAAGGTACAGGTGCTTAACTCCATTCAAATCGATGGGAGCTAGGTGTCTAAATACCTTTGAGGGTCTGGGCACAAACGGCCACTCAGAGTCAAAGGGGGGCGTCTAACTCCCCTCTGCAGGAACCCACCTCGGGGGACACTCATTGGCTGTCGTCCATTAGCCCGCCTCCTGGGGAGGAGGCCAACCAGTGACGGACGCGAGGACAACGCTCGCTCCGCCCGTCGGAGCTGAGGGTCGGGACAAAGGTGACACCCTCGCGCCCTGTCCCCGCGAGGGGAGAGGGCACAGGGCAGCCTGCCCCCCCGGCACGGGGCGCGAGGGTGAGACAAGCGGCGGCGCCGCGGCTGCCCCCGCGCCTCGGAAAGGGAGTAGCGGGACACCCTGCCCGACGGGCAGACGTGGATCTGCGGAGCCGAGGCTTCGGGCTGCTCCTACCCGTGCAGCGCCATCTTCCGCTTGCCGCTGGCCAGCCCCGGGCTCCCCGCCGGCCCGCTCGCCGCCCCGGCTCCCTGCTCCATCCGAGTCCCAGCGACACGCGCTCCGCCAGGGGTCACGTGAGCCGTGTTCCTCCCGACTGGCGTGCACAGCGTGGCGGCGCTTTGCGCCTGCGCTGCGGGAGGGCGGCGGGAGACCGCCCTCTGGCGGCTGCTTGGGCGAGCGCCGCTGTTTCCATGGAGACCTGGAAACTCCTCCCTGCGGGATGGCTCTGCCCCCCCATCCCCAGCCTGCTCCCGGGGGGGGGGGGGGCGGCTTTGCCCCCTCCCACCCCAAGCCGCTCCCATTGGTGGACCGGGGCCTCTCCAACCTACTCCCGTTGGGGTGGGGCCGCTGACACACATTCCCATGCAGCGATGTTTAACCGCCCATACCCCCGCGCATCCCTGCCCGGGCCACCCGGCTGCCCCTGGAGGTTAATAATTCACCTGGGGGGGTTGTGGTCCCCGATGGGGCAGGTCGTGCCATTAAGTTTCATGCAGTCCCAAGCAGGGCCGCCGAGAGCGGGTTCGGGCCCTGGTGAAAAAATGTTTTCGAGCCCCCCCAGCAAGGGCGGACGGGCTAAACAGGGCCGACGAGGGGGGGCGGGAAGCCAGGCCCCGGGCCCCCTTCTGGACCGCTGGGCCCCGGTAAGGCAACGAGTGGGGGGGAAGCCAGGCCAGGCCAGGCCCCCTCTTCCGGACTGCCGGGCCCCGGTGATTTGTACCGGCTTCCCCCCCAGTCTCGTCGGCCCTGGTCCCAAGCCTGGAGCTCAGCGCACTTGCCTGGGACATGGCAAGGTAGACTATGGCTCTGAGTGATCACCTCCCAGAGAGGATACAGAAGTTAATTTCACTGATGCACATGTGGTTTCCTCTGATTGGGAAATATCCCTGGTATACAGTGGGCAGACTGGGGATGATATTGCTTTAGCTTTTTAATTTTACCTATAATCAGTGAGGGTTTTTGTTTGTTTGTTTTAAAAATCTGGTCACTGTGTGTGGGCTGTGCTGTTGCACTAATCTAAGCACTGCTGGATATTTGGAAAATGCTTTGACCTAATTAAGAGCTGTTACTTCTCTGGCTGGATTTTGATATTTAGAGATAATGGTCCAAATTCTACACAAAGTAAACCCAGAGTAACCCCATTGATTTTAGTGCAGCTAAATGGTTTGACTGAGAGCAGCATGAAGCTCAATGGTTCTAGGATAGCATATGTTACACTCTGTCAGTTGGGCAATGAAGGGGCCATAGATTCCAGTGTCACTAGTGAGCCCTAAATGGCAAAGGTGGCCACCTAGGCCTTAGAATGTAAATGATCATATGATAAACATCCTGTTTAGTTCACTTGGTCTCGGATTAAATTTCTAAACATGGACTGGTGTATCCCTCCATTTATGTGGGCAGAGGGGTGGAAACCCACCCTGCTTTATGGCATTCTCCCCCTAAACCTAGAGAACACCCTTTGTATTGATAGGGGTTTACAGGTTAGCAGGCAGCATGCCAGAATGGAGTCATATAGTTCCTATCCAGAGCAGGTTTTCTTCAAGTTCCCTGCCACTTAGACCAGTATTAACTCCATATGGCGTGGGCTATTTGTGCAACTGCAGTGGGAGCAGGCTGTACTCTCATGCCAGAGTAGGTTGATGGTGGCTGTGTAAAGATTTCCAAATCTGTGTGGAGATCTGCAAGGGTTGGGTTTCCGTTTGCAACAAATCCCTTGCCTAAACAGTTAGGCTGATTTCTTTCTCATGTTGATGAGGTGGCATGCACCCCTCACCGAGATACATACTGTATTTTTTCCCTACTCTGATGCGCTTCTCTTCATGAGGTGACATTTGGTTATAGGTATTATTTAAACCTATTAAATAGGTATTATTTGGGGTTTGATTCTTTGTTTCCTACATTTGCAGAGGTGTAACTAAGGACAGAATATGAGGACAATAGGGTTGTGTACGTGTAATTTACAGTATTGGCCTATAGAATCTCTATTACTAGAAGTGACATGTCAGAAACTATCCAGCTTGACTTTGAAAATTCAGGCTGCAGCAGAGCGGAGTGTGCAAAACCAGACTTGTTTGGGTTTGTACAGATGACAGAGAAACCCTCTTCTTATTTGTAAATGAACAAATGTGATACAAAAATCAGCTAGAGCTCCGCAATGCCTTTTTCACAGCTACTTTTCAGAGTAGTACTGCGCTTTAAATGTTCTCTGTTTCTCATATTCTATTTGTTATATTAGGTTACAAGTGTTAGAGACAGAAAAAAATCTATTAGGTCAGCCAGTCACTGCTGACTCAGTCAAGAGAGGCAATACTTTATGTAACGTGAGGAATCGGAGGCGTCCACCTCTGCTGGTAAATTGCTTAGCAAAGCTTAAAACAAAGTAGAGCAGGGGTTCTCAAATTGGGGGTTGGGACCCCTCACGGGGTTGCAAGGTTATTACATGGGGGGTCACGAGCTGTCAGCCTCCACCTCAAACCCTGCTCTGCCTTCAGCATTTATAATGGTGTTAAATATATTAAAAAGTGTTTTTAATTTATTATGGGGGGGTCGCACTCAGAGGCTTGCTATGTGAAAGGGGTCACGAGTACAAAAGTTTGAGAACCACTAATGTAGAGGTTCTGTCTGGCTTTTTATATCGTTAGAAATATATTGAAGATATTTTTGGCACAAGACACGCTCTTCCTTAATGAAAACTTCAAACTATTACACATTCCTTTATTTTAATGATGTTTGGGGAGGAGGGGTTCATAGTTGCTTGGCTGGATTGATTCTGTGTTGCCTAGAGCAATTTGAAGTATTATCATCAAAAGAAGTAGAAATTTAACCTTCTTATTTGAATTGAATTGTGTAGGATGGGCCACTAAAGTGGCTCATTAGGGTTTCCCACTCTCTCCCCCTCCAATTTTATTGATGCAGAATAATCATTTTAGAGCATCAGCTATAAAATTCAGGAATGCATATATATGCTAATCTAAAGAATATACACATATAAATAACTTCTTACCATTTAAAGATGCTTGTTTTTTAACACAGCACTGTCCTTATGAGATACAAGCATTAAAAATGCATTAAACATTAAAAAATTAAGTGAAAATGAGAATAAGGTTGATAAAAGATAAAAAAGCCACAGCATGTTGTAAAAGAGTACATTCTTACAAAAACAAATGGCAGTAACATGATCTCAGTGGAAAGTCAAACTAAGAGCACATGTGAAATGGTTAACTGTCATAATATCGCCTTTAAATGCTGAAATGACAATGAAAAATCTTCTCTGAACCATCTCATCTTTTCTCTTTTTCCCCTTAATTGATCATTCTATATCTTGATTTGCTTCTTTAGATTACTCAAAGAATATGCACACTTTAAAGAAATCCATAATTTGAGGAAAAATGCTACTTCAGCCCCAGATTTAGAATTGGAGATTCTACACATTTGTCTTGTATAAGGAAATGTTCTATGTTATTTGTGCAATATCCTGTAACACCACAAATATGCATGTGTTTCCCTTTCTAATACAAATATTTATCAAATAAGAGACTCTGAACAGCCTTTTCATGGTTGCTGAAAATGAACAATACAAGGAAAGGGAATCAAAATAATAAAAGATAAACAGTTATTTTCGAAGCACATTTTATTATAGATGAGTAAGCATGACTTACTATGGATAAAGATGATTTAAATGAATTGCTGTTTGAACACTCTCCCTGCCCCCAAATATGAGGTATAATCTTGCTCTGTATTACTGTACGAACACTGCTTTGACAACAGATATAGGCAAGCAGTTTGCAAAATCTTTTAGAGTAAATGTTTTGTCTTATTGATAAAAGTGTATTTTGTTCAACAACTGAGGGTCAAATACTTTTAGAGTCAATAAAATAAGTGTGAAACAGTGTCTAGTAATATTGCAAACAAATGGAATTTCTAAGTTGCTGAAATAATTATGATTATAACTTAGCAGCCATTCAAAACATATGCTGTATTAAAATTTTCAACAAGTTACAAAATATATACACAATACATCGTCTTAGATGTTATTGGGTGTTTAAAATAGTTAACTGCAGTCCAGAAACTAAACCCCAAAACTATTGTATGTAGCTCTTCTACAACAATCTTTACAATGGCTAACAATTAGTTGTCCTGCCTATAAGCACCATATACAATGTGCTGTCTGGTATACCACTTCCACAAGAATAAACAAAAACATTTTAATCAAAAATTTCACATAAATAATGTTTTTACTTGTAATGAAGTATGTGACCAAACAATTTAAGATAAGTACTTTTACAACAGAAACATATCTTGATGTAACCAGCACATACAGTCTGCAAGAGAAAAAGGGAATCAAATAATCTCTACTAAAGCCACAAGCACCTTGTGTTATAAAGAGCACCAGAAATACAAACAGGAAACACGTAAGAGGTAGTGTACCATCTGTTAAGATGTATGTGTCCAAAAGGACTATAATACAACTTAGTGTTTAAGAAAAGACAACTTCTTGTACTGTGGCATAATTCACTCTCATACACAAGCTATTGCACATTTGGGAGCATTAGCCAGTATTGCTCCTTACTACTGTATGTCTCCAGCTTTCCTTAGGATGTCCTGTACAGTGTTGTTAAATAGGTTATTAAGAATACTAGAGGTCCTGAAGAATTTTATGTTTAGATATATAGTTCTCAGTTCCAGGGAAATATACAAGAAAGCACCAACCAATATTTAAAAAAATTAAATACTTTAGCAATGTCATCATAGTCTTTTTTTTTTTAAATGCCATTTCTCCTTCTTAGGAGGAAGTCTTTTTCTTCCTGAGATTCTTTAAGATATAACCAACAATTTGCTTTAAAATTCTTCCACAGTTTCATAATGATTTAATCTTTAATTCATTTTTGTTTTAAAAAGATGCTTTTTCTGTGCAACAGTTCCATGGTGTTGTGAGAAACCAGAATCAGGTCAGGAGGCTTAGAGAAAGCACACTGAACCACTTTCTATGTTATGCTGTTGTCCTGGTTTCAGATGAGGAAACGTATGCACTTGAACAACCGGAAGGTCAGTAGTGTCCTGAGTGTGAAAAAGGAACTCTGTCTTATGCCAGCTGCCATCTTGGATCTGCAGTTCACGGAATTAGAGAGAGCATTAAATGCATATCAACTATCAATTTCAAAACACAGAGAGAATCTAGAAATCAAGGAACCAGAGAAGCAAATGAGCAATCTGTTCTCTTGTCAATACATGTAACATTTGTGTGATTTTTTTCAAAGGCCATCTCCCAATCCACTGAAGAAAGAACATCTATCAAAATTCTAACTTGCTATAAAGCTTGATGAGAACTTGAACTATGAGACTAATACATATCTATATTGCCTAGGCTTCAGCTTGGATTTAATATGCATTCTTAAGAGTTATGGGGAAATCAATGACGTTTTTTGTCATGAACTTTGGTTATTTTAATTTTTAGAAAATCTCAATAAAAACTGTTACCTTATAAAAAATATAAAATAACAGTATAACACTGTTTGGGGATGTGGGAGTCTTGATGTTTGCAGTCACTCCTTTCTTGCCCAACCAGTCAAAGCAGCAGGTACAGTGGAGACCGCTGAAAAGTGAAATCCCTGCAGGAAGGGATATGTGAGATTCTGCAGGAAATCTGTACAGTACATAGTTTCCTGAAGAGAGAGAGAGATATCTCATAGAATCTCACAGAAAAACTACACTTTTCAATAGCCATCACTGCGTGTCTTACCTTCTTCCAGAACAAAACCCCAAGTCTGACATACTTTTATAAATATAGGGCCTGATTATTCACTGCTTTTCACTTTTTGCAGTAATTTATACCAGTGCAAAGTGCTACAGGTCTAAGTGTGTTGAAAATTCTGATTCGGTAACATTTTATACCCACTTAATACAGTTTCCAGTTTGAAAAGCACCTGTCATCATGCCATCTGTCTGCACACAAATCTCCCAGTGAATTCGAAAGAGTTCCACCCCTGGAATGATGACAGAATAAGGCTAAGTCCTTTGTTCTCTTTAGCACTGTATAGAATTGGATATTTTAGGCTCTCTGTAATAAAAATACAAACTATCGCTACAAAAGTCAGTGGTAAAGGCAACTTCTTGCCTGTTAAAGGAGTTGATCTAATAATCATTGGAAATTTATTAGATTTTTCAGATTTTTCCAAGTTCAAAAACATTTATTTTACCCAATGAAAGTTTGTCCATCATCAGTTTATTACATAAGTAGACAATTGCCCTGTAACTAGTGAAGTTAATGACATTCAGTCATCAAAAGATTAACTTTTAAAGCCTGTAATGAACTTGCCCTTTTCCTGCAGTTTGGTTTTATTCAGATAACATCATCAGAATATATAGCTCAGCCTAAGCTTTCAACCTATGCCTGGCTGTTCCAGGATTTCCTGAAGAACCTCCATGTAGCTACCCTAAGTTTCCTCTGAAGAGAGGGCCCTGTCACCTCTCAGGTCCTGGTAGAATTAACAAGCAGGGTCCACTGAGTCTGATGCTAAGAGCAAAGACAGATTCCCTGCATAACTGCAATTGCTGCTAGCATCTGGATATACCTTGAATTTAATATCAAATGGTCAACACATGGAGAAACTTGCTAAACAAATGAGAAGTGTGCTTCATGTTCTGAAAATCTAAATGACTGTTATAATGATAGAAAGAAAAATAAATGCTCAAAGCTTATATTTATTTTTGTTAATCTAATAATATCTAAACACGAATTGCACTGTAAGTTTAATAACGCCAAAACGTATTTACCATGCATTCATCTGTAAGCACCTTTGGTTCAAGTAGTGTATTTGCTTCAAACATTTGACCATTCCAGCCTTTGAAGTGAACAGATGTTTTCTGAGCATCTGTCTCATTTGTTCCCCACACTGGGGTGTTCAGACAGTGAACTGTGATGGTATGGGTTGCTTCTGAGCTCAGTAAATGAAGAAAGTTCATCTGTACTTTTCCAACTCCAAACTCCAACTAGTTTACAAAAATGCATTGTTAGACATAACAGTTGTATCATGCTCAATGGCCAACAATCAGAAAGATTTTGGCAATATAAATTTGGCACTTATAGGTGATATTAACTGTATCAGTTAATTTGGTTGACAAACCAAAATGCATGTCTCCTGCTTTCTTCAGAAGACGTGTCAGGTATATATAAAAGTGGAATGCCATAATCATCATAATGAATGCATACAATTGTATACAAGCCTATACGGTATAGACATTTGTATAACTTACATTTTCAAAGCTTGTTATAAAATTAATTAATTCTCAGTACACCCCTGAAATGTAGGTAGGTAGATATCCTTATTTTGCAGATAGGAAACTGATTCAAAGAACAGTTCACTGATTCAAAGAAAGACATGCACAGAAAGAAGTGACAGAGTTGGGATCAGAGTTCAGAAGTTCTTTGCTCCCGGTCTTGTTTTTAGTCCATTATATTGCTCTGCCTCTCAACATCTAGATTTTATTAATAACCTGAGATATTGCAAGACAGAGAGAGAGGCGATATACATTGAGCTATATATGGAAAATATATTTTTTTCTTGCATTATTCTTAATACATATTTGCAAGAACAAGTATATATAGAGGGCCAACCCATGCCGCCTAAGTCTGTACACACAGGAGACCCTCTGTGCACAGATCTCACTCCTCCCAATCAGAGAGGTGTGTCAGTTGCCTGTGCTGCACCATCCTCCAGGACTTGTGAAGGATTCTCCCCAGGATTGGAATCGGCTAGAGGAGAGAGAGCAGGGACTGGCCAGTTAGTAGGTGGTGTATGCTAGGTGAGGACTAAGCCTTGAAAATATAATACATTTCTGTGGAGTCCTCCATAGTGGGGAAATGTCCTTGAAGAGGGATACTGGGGGAAGCAGTGGCTAGGGGTTCTCTTGCTCATGTGGATCCAGTGGAACTGTGCTGATTGGCAGAGAGAATAGGATGTTCTGGAGATACAGTTGGCATAAAGGGCACAGGTGCTCCACAAAGACAGCATCCCAGAGGGATCTATGGAGTATGGGGCAGAACCATGGCTCATTCTATTGGAATGGGAAGCTCCCACCTGAATAACAATGTGGGAGAAATCCAATAAGGGGCTTTTTCCTCCCATGGGCAATCTGGCCCACACCCCCACAGATGTGGTACAGTACAGTTTAGTTAAAGTACATAGGTAAAACTTCACACAAAATCAAGTCCCCATTCCAAAAGGCTTTCAGTCTAAATGTAAATAGTTGTTAGGATGCATTTAGTGAAACAAAAGGAAAACCAGTTTGTACTGAATACTTTGGTTAAATGTTCAAGAGCAGTGACCCTTATGTCAATTCACATTTTAATGACAATTACAGTGCACAATACAGGGACAGGGCATTTTAAATATTATAGACAGATTAAAGAGAGGCCCATAAAGGTAGTCGCATAGAGACATATATGAAAAGAAACAGATAATCAAATGAAACAGAGGAATACAGATCTAATTTATGGTGAAATAAAGCTGGTTAGCACTGAGAAATCTGACATGCCAGCATACATTGGGTAAATCAGTGTTCACTTATTCAGAGTTTAAGCATAGAAATATATCCTAAAAGCAAAGCATACCTTTGTCACAGATACGGGTGATAGACATGTCTGGCCACCAGCAGTAAAGTTGCAGAAAACCTCAATGGCATCAGAAGGACATCCAATATTTGGGTCAATCCAGTATTTTCCTATCAATTTATAATCCCAGATAGAAAGGTGAAAAAAGATATAACTGCTGTTAAACAATTTTCTGAATAAAATTGCCATAATTTTTGGCAAATGTTAGAAGTATTATTACTGCAGCTTAACCTCCTATGGCATCACTAAAGAACATAACAGACTAGCCTCCTTGGAGTTACTCTGGGTTTATGCCCAATGTAGGTGATCTGAATTTGGCACATAAAAATTTGATGGTAAGCCAAAGCCAAGCAAATAAAAAAAAAAATCCACAAAGCCTCCACATTACTGTCATGTTATCAATAACTATTCCCTGCTGTTTACCTTTTCTATGGGTTTTGTACCAGTTTGGGATTTTCAACTCTATCCTTTGTTTCCGATACTAAATACTGAGTGTGAGCAGGTGGCATTCCCACTCTGCTCCCAACAAAATCTATGCATGGCTATAGGTAGTCAAACGTACTCCTCTTCCTGGGATTTGGCTTTATTCAAATAATATCAAAAACATGAACATCAGCTTAAGTTTTCATCCCGAGCCTAGCTAGTTACTCCATGTCCCTGCCCTCAGTTCCCTCTGACCAGAGGTTCATTGGCAATTCTTACATCTTGGTGGAGTTAATAAGCAGTACCTGCTGCCATCATGAATTGGTACAAGTTATTCCGCAGCTTTATGCAGGGCTCTAACAGGGTGGTCAGCAGAAGAGCCCAGCATTCGTATGCTGGATCATAGCTCCTGCCATCCTGTTACTCTGACAAAGGCATCATCGCTGCACAGCTAATCTATATTTGATGTACAGCACGTCTGCTCTGTATTTGTGACCTGGTTTCTGTTTAATCTGCTCTTTCTTGATTGTTTGAGTTTATTTCAATGTGTTTTCTATTTAGAGCAGTGGTTCCCAAACTTGTTCCGCCGCTTGTGCAGGGAAAGCCCCTGGCGGGCCGGGCCGGTTTGTTTACCTGCCGCGTCCGCAGGTTCGGCCGATCGCGGCTCCCAGCGGCCGCGGTTCGCTGCTCCAGGCCAATGGGAGCTGCTGGAAGCAGCGGCCAGTACGTCCCTCGGCCCGCGCCGCTTCCACCAGCTCCCATTGGCCTGGAGCAGCGAACCGCGGCCGCTGGGAGCCGCGATCGGCCGAACCTGCGGACGCGGCAGGTAAACAAACCGGCCCGGCCCGCCAGGGGCTTTCCCTGCACAAGCGGCGGAACAAGTTTGGGAACCACTGATCTAGAGGGATACAACAGGGGTTTTGGATACATGGCAGACATTGTAACTAATCTCAAAGTAAAATACAGTTTGAAAAATGTACTGAAAGGCCTGTGCCAACAGAGAACAAAAAAATTAAGCTTTGGAATTATAAGAAAGATATGTTAAGTTTTACATCTGTCTTAACAGTTACACACTTAGAACTGGTACACTCTTATCCACTCTAGATTCTAGAGCACATTTCCTTGATGGAACTAATGTTCATTCTGTAACTAATACTGACTATTCAGCAGCTAGGAGATGTAAATTAGACTCGTAAAGCTGAATCCTCTTCTCCACATACAGTAGCTAGAGATTTGTTTCAAAATTAATTCTGAGAGGAAATCCCTTTTCTATAGTTAGTGTAATAAATGCTCATCAATTTCTGTGAACAGGAAATTAGTACAAGTGCCAGATCATAAAATAGCAAATTGTTTGTTTGCACGTAGGGCCTGTAGTGCACAAAATGCTTTTATTTTCTCTATCTTCATTTCACTTTTGCTGCTAAGATCACAGGTGACCCTCTCTTCAATATGTGGGTGTAATGTGCTTAAAGATGTTGGTTAGTGTTTGCTTTCCTACTTGGGATAGAATATTAAGGCCAATTATTCATTTTTTATCCTGGTGCAACTCCCACTAAAGTCAGTGAGAGAAGAAACAGTGCACGTGACAAGTCTAAAATAAAGCAAAATTTAGTTCCATGTTTCCTAAGCGGCAGTTAAAGATAGGCTAGACTGTGCCCCAGAATCGACAAATGGAGGATCCTTTGTGCAAATCTCCCCATGTCTGCAGGAGAGGGCATGGGGAATGGGTTGACTTCCAGTGAGGGCTGAGCACATCCTTTCTTTACCAGTGTTTTGGAGATTAAGTAGACAAGATAATATAACCTGGGGCTATATTACCTTTTGTGTGAAGCCCCTTCTGTAATAAGAACCCCGCTTTCAAAGGGCGGTCCTGGGGGCAATTGGACCTCTGGTAGTGCAGTTCCACGGGGAGTGCACTAGCAAGAACTGAGAAGGCGAGACGAGAGGGTTCTAGAGCCTGAGAGAATAGCTCTGGCTTCATGTGGATCCTGGAGGACCCATGGAGTTTGGGTCAGACCCACGGAGAGCATGGTGAGGGGGCAAACCCCGATGATTGAACAGCTTTGTTAAGGAAACCTCATTGAATTTTCCTCCCCCTTAGCCTCTTGCGGCTTTTACTGCATGAGGGATGGTCCTATTCTATGCTTTTACCATGCTACTATGACACAGGCAATGAGATTTTAATCCTCAACTGTTTGGGATTTGGCACTTAAACTCCCTTAGGCTCCTTGGAAGAGTCTTGTTTTACATGAGTTTTCTAAACATGTTTATGTTTAAATCATTACAGTATGTGAAAGCCAATGCACACATTTATACTGAAAATGAATACAATACTTTTGCTACATACAGGCAAACCCTATCACCACAGGGAAGTACAGCTCCATTGCAGGGTAAGGGGTGGAGGGCTAGGTGCCTGCTGTCTGCACACCCTGCACCTTGATGCACAGGGCTGTGTCAGAAGTGGGGCAGGGGCTGATGATTCATCAGTTGTTTCCCCTTCCCTCATGTGCAAAGGGGTGTAGGAGCTATTATCTGCAGTGGTCTCAGAGTTCTTCCATTGCTGCTCCAGAATTTGCAGAAGGGAGATACCTTCCTTCTTGACCTCTGCAGCTATCCACAGTGCACAGCCTGGTTACTCAGGGCCAGGACTTGGCCCACAGAAAATAAAGAGTCTACATGCAGGAAGAAAATTATTTCATGATTGGCTAATAACAATCAGGTATGAGTCAGTAAGTTGCCTGACAAAGACTGACTCTGGACAATTTTACCCGGTTAGATGCCATATACATACTGTTTAGCTCATCAGAAGGCACAACAGTAATTCCCCATAAAATTTACATAAGGTTGCATTTGAAAATAAGTACTTTGCCCCCATTACCTCTAAATTCATTTCCTTTTTGCATATTTGTTTTTATTTTAACAATTGTTACCTGTAAGAAATTCATGGTGCTAATGGAAAGATTTGAAGATATTTATAACGAACACACTCAGACGGTGAAGTATGTGAAATACTTCTATTGATGTCACATTTCAATGACCATTCAAGATTTATTGATTAATGGTTGCCTCAAATATAATAGTTGTCAATATATCTGATTATACACATTTTTTCCTATAAAAATATAGACCTTTATCCACACAAAGTTCGTTGCAGGATGAGGTATTTGAGAAATTATTTCTATAACAAAGCTAGATTTAAAAGATGTGAAAATGTTACTAAATATTAGAAAAACTAGATTTCAGATTTTCAGCATGTTTTTTATTTACTCTATATCTGAAGTACTTTAGTTTTAAAAATAAAAATATAATTATACATATCTATACAATATGGCCAGCTTTCACCATATTTGAACATAGTACAGGACATTCCAAAGCACTGTCTAGTAGCCTGTTATTTACTCTATTCTTATGCTATGTAATGACTGGGCTCAATCCTTTCCCCTTTGAAGTCACAATTGGCTTCAGCGGAAGCAGGATCAAATCCATACTGTCTGGAAACTGTGATAATTACAGAACTCAGATTCTGACATTGAGTCAGATGATGCCATTGGCTCAGATTCTGCAAATACTTGCATACATGAGTAACTTTATACATGTGAGTACTTCAATGGGACTACTTCATGTGTATAAAGTTATTAAAACATGTAAGAGCTTCCAGGAGTCGGCACTTCAGTCAGTCATGTCAATATGCCCAGTTTCGTCAAGCTGCAGTCTGAGGGTGTTGGTATGAGCAGTGAACACTAAATATGCTAACATCAGAAGACACACTTTACATATACAATACATTCACATCAACTTAGTGCAAAATACATATAGATTTGTGCCAGTTTGAGCAGTGATGGCCATGAGAATTTCTGTAGAAGTATAAGCAATTTTGAATATGGTGTTAGGAGCCAGTGACCTGGTGTTAGAGCAAATATTTTAAATACCTAAGTACCAGTTACCTCCAAAATTTATTTTTGAATAATAAATCTATTACCTACTGTAAACAGGTGCATATGGAGATATTGTGATAGGTGCTGCAGAAATACTATGATAGCTAGATTAAGGCGGGGCTTTTCAAAGGGGCATAAAGGTACCAGATGCTCAACTTTCAATGAGTTTCAATCGGTACTGGGAGCCAAACTTTCTTAGGGTTCTTTGAAATTTCCAATCTAAATGGTGTGTGTAGTAAGGCTTTAAAATTACACCGAGTCACCTCAGTCAAATCACTTTTCATGAGGTTCTTTGATATGAGGGGCACACACGATACATAACATCTCAGGGTATGTCTACACCGGAGCTGGAAGGTGTGATTTGCAGCTGAGCAGACATACCCACACTAGCTCCGATTGAGCTAATGTGCTAAAAATAAAAGTGTAGTTGCAGAGGTATGAGCAGTGGGAGGGGCTACCTGCCCAAGTAAGTACTTAGGGTCTCAGATGGGATCATACTCAGGTGGTTAGCACATCCCACCATTTGTGCCACTGCAGCTACACTGCTACTTTTAGAGCACTAGTTCAATTAAAGCTAGTGCAGGTACGTCTACTTGAGCTGTAAATGACATCTTCCAGTTTCAGTGTACGCAAACCCATAATGTCAAATGAAAAAGATAAACTTAGAAGTCTGGGTGTGGGCAGTAAGAAGTCTCTAAGCCTGATTTTCATCAGTGTACATCAATTGACTTCAGCTGAGTTACCCCTGGTTTACACCAGCATGATTAGAGTATCATATCCTCTGTACTGAAGATGTGCAGGTTTGAGATTGTTTTAAAGATCCTGCTACTCACAAGAAATTCAGCATTGAGTATTGGTAGGTTGGAATAGCCTAGAAGTAGCAGCAATTACTTTTTCACCATCCACAGAGAGCAGAGGCTGCTTTGGGGATAAAATGACAGGCAAGTCCATTATGGATAGGTGTGTGGTACTCAGTAGTAACATGGAATTAAAAAGTTAAAATTAATATAGTTATTAAAATGCCACCCATTACGGTTTTGCTCTAGAAATTAAAAGTTGGAAACAAGATATTCTAAATCCTGATGATATGTATGATTTGATGAAAGTAGACACTTACCATCTGATACTTTACGTTCACAGTTAAGCAAATCCCTGCAGATGCGTGCTGGGTTATCCCGAGTGCCGAGGGGGTTCTTGATACTGTGCAGTAAATTGCTAAGATAGTGTAGCGTTTTGAATATCTCTGCACTGTGATCTAGTAAAGTTACTTCAGTATTCTGGTAGCTCTGCCGTTAGCAATAATGTTATCACAAAAGTACCATAGCAGCAGTGCATGCAGTTAAATCAAATGCCCATTGGAGACCACATGCAGAAATGAAAGGTGTTTATGGTGCATGCAGCCGGCCACGTATGAGATAATAGAAATGATTTAATCGAATTAAAAATAATTAGTACAATTTATTAAAATTATTGGAGCAAAGGCGTTACAGTCAGGTTAAAAATCATGCAAAACATTGTTATAATACATGCAAATGGAAATTTGAATGCCCAAAAAAGAAAAAAAAAAGAAAAATTAGTTCATTTTATAAGCGATACCTTACACTGTCAGATTTTGAACAACAGAGTTAATAGTCTTAGGTCCCAATTCTAAAGACACGTACAAATGTGCTTAACTTTACACATGTGAGTAAGTTCATTGCATGTGCGTAGTCCCATTGACTGCAATGACTCTACTCACATGCATGAAGTTAAGCGTGTGTAAGTGATTGATGGATCAGGGCCTTAATGACAGTCTCATTTGTAGGCATGTAGCTGAATGTATACACTTCACATTGTATAATGGATTGATACTTTCCATCCTCTTTAATCATATTTAAACATTAGAAATACTGTGGTTTTTAAAACTTGACTTCAATTGCATCCTATATATCCAATTGTGTTTAATCATATTATACACGGGTTAGTTTTTCCTCACAAAACAGTTTCTAGTTTTTCTCTGTTTTCAATAAAGCCTTTGTGAAGAAGCCATGTTTTGGCCTTAAAAAACCCAACTCTTTATACATTTTCTAATGTATGTGCCAATGTAAATAAAGCAAGATATATTACCTCCATCTGTAGTGCACCATTTGATTCAATCAAGGCTTGAATAGCAGCATTGATGTCCATTTGTTTCTGTGTAAACCAAACCCATTGAAGATCAGCAGTAAGATCAACAGAGAATAAAATTAAGGTTGTAAGTTCTTCAAGTATGGCTGCAGAAATATACTAGTTATATCTGATGAAGAATTTGAAAGTCTTTTGATTAAAACATATTGCACATAAATGTGTATGTATCAAAAAGGACCAAAAAAAACCGCCTTCCCCAAAACCTCTGAGGTCTCCTCATTATTTAGTTGAATGCTCCACAGCCATTAAATTACATACTATGTAAATTCTTACTTTTAAAAGGAAAAAGCAAATGGCAGAATGAAATGGAATACTCTTATTTTAAAGAATTGTAATTTAAAAAAAGAAATTACTTTAGTTTCTTTTATCAGTTATTTTCCTGGAAGAAAAATAAAACAAACAAACAAAACAAAAAATCCCCCCAAAAATCTCAAACCAAAACTATTGGCTCCAAATCTGTCTGCCATCTATCTAATCTAATACATCGACAGTTACAAATACTATTTATATATGGAGAAAAAGGTGATATTTACTCTCCAAACAAGATACACAAAGAACAATTCAGTCTCTAGTCAGGCACATACAACATGGGCCAGAATCCCTAGTCTCTTTCCACTACTCCAGTGGTGAAAAGTGCTATATCTTGCCAGCTGAGAATTCCTTTGATGCGAGGGAGTCCTCGGCTGGCATACAACTAGTTCAGCTGCCTCCTATACCTCAGGCCACCCTAGTCCCCACTGTAGGGGAAATGCCAGAGTGGGAGGGGGTGCAGCATCTGTCATGCCATGGCCTGACTCAGGAGGGTGGCCCAGGAAGGGGGCTGCCCAATAGAGCAGAAATAATAGAAAAGGACTAGAACACTAAATCCAACCTCCCAGTAAGTGCTGGATAATAATCCCCTAGAAGAAGATGGATACATTTAATGTAAACTGGAAGAGCATCTGGTGAATGACATACCCGGGAGCATCCTACTTCCCTTCAGAATTTGTATATGCTGAAGTCCTGCAAGTAAGCTTTTAAACTGGAGTGAAGTTTACATAGGCCAAGCATGTGAGCATGGGCATGTGATTTGCCCTTTTAGGACTCTGCAACAAGGTAGCACTACTTAGGGTTACCATCCGTCCGTATTTCCCCGGACATGTCCGGCTTTTGCGTCTCTAAATAGCCGTCCGGGAGGAATTGGTTACAAGGTTAAAATGTCCGGGGTTTTTTTCTCCCTCGCCTCCCTCCCTCCCTTCCATGCAGAGTGCGGCTGCTGATTGGGCGGCTGGGCCAACTGACCCGCTCCCATTGGCCTCCAGCAGCCAGAGCCCTCCCCTGCTCCCCCCTCCCTCTGTCTGCAGCCCTGTGTAACACACAAACCCCGACCCACCGGGCAGAGTATTTTGCAAACACATGGAGCCAGAATGGTAAGGGGAGTCGGAGGGAGAGGGGGGCAGTCAGGGAGCGGGGGAGTGTTGGATGGGTCCTCGGCCTCCACCTGCCAGCCCCCCTCCTTGCATCCCGTCCCCCCCGTGGACCCCCCTCCCCGCCTGCCTCTCCCTTGTCTGCTGCCCCCAGGTCCTAGTGTCCCCCATCTACTAATGGGAAGACAGGCTGCCCTTACCCTGCCCTTCCACCCTAGCCCTGAGCCTCTCCAACGCCCCAAACCCCTCAGCCCCAGCCCTCATCCCCCACACCCTAATCCTCTGCTCCATCCCTGAGCCCCCTCCTGCATCATGAACCCCTCATCCTCAGACCCACAGCCCTCACCCCTGCATCCCCTCCTATCCCCAAACCCCCTCCCCACACCCCCCTCCTGCCCTCAAACTCCCTCCCAAAGCCTGCACCCCCTCCCTTTGCACCGCCTCCCACCCCCAAACTCCATCCCAGAGCCTGCACCCCTCACCCCCTCCTGCACACCCACCCCCTGCCCCAGCCCGGAGCCTGCACCCAGCACCCAAACTCTATCCCAGAACCTGCACCCCTCCTGCACCCTAATCCCCAGCCCAGGACCTGCACCCCAGACCTCCTCCCCCCACCCAACCCCCCTCCCAGAGCCTTAGGCAGGTGTGTGTGTGGGGGGGTTCTGGGCAACACCAAAATTTCTACAACCCTGCCACCCATGCGAGTGGATAAGGGTCGGGGCAGTCAGGGGACAAGAAGCAGGGGGGGTTAGGGTTCTGAGGGGGGCAGTCAGGGGGTGGGAAGTGGGAGGGAGTGGATGGGGGCGGGGTGGGGGCGGGGCTAGGGCGGGGCTCCCCCCGTGTCCTCTTTTTTGATTGTGGAAATATGGTAACCCTACCCTACTAGAACAGAAGATGTCAGATAGGAGGTTTAGCATAGCAACTATATCTGAGCTTAGATATTATAGTGATGAGTGCTAAAGAAAAAACATTGGAATTTCACTTATAATGATGGAGGAAGCAATATCCTATGAAGAGGGTCTCAACATTTTCACTTTCAACAATGAGGGAATGTGTTGTAGTTAGCACAATTATGAAACTTACTCTTGGACCAGGTACCCCAGGTGGACCCTAGAAAACAAGAGAAAGCAGTTATTAGGTATTGCAGGCTTCTTTAAATCATACATGCAAGGAGAACCTAGATAAAAATAGCTCTTTATACACTTACTGGTGGACCTGGATGACCCCGTGGTCCCTGAGGGCCCTAGGAGAAAGGAAGATAAAATGCATTAGGGTTAAAAAAAATCCTTCTACTTTTGATTTTTTTTTTTAAATCAGAAAATTCCATAATGAAGTGTAGTCAGCTGTAATCTGCACAAAGATTTCTTGGTAGACCATTTGTTTTCATTTCTGAATGTACTGCATTGTGCATTTTTAAAAAGTGAGTGTTGTTCTTGTGAAAGGTGCTAGGCTAATAGTGCTGGATACCAAAACAACCCTCTGTTTATCCGATCACACTTGATATTAAGAGTACATTTATAAATAGTGTGCAGAAGGTTAATAAATGTTTAATAGATTTTATAAGCATGTCACACATGAGTAGTATGTGTTATGGATAGCTATAAACACATCAGCACAAAGTGTTATAGATGGTTATAAAGAATCTCTTAATTTACTGGACTCTAATAATTGATCAACCATTTATTAAAATATATATTAATAATTTATTAGCCCTTAATAAACTATTTATAAAAGTACACTTAATACAAAGTGTGACATTTGATCCAGGACATGGAACACTTACATCATGGGCCCTTACATTGCAGGCTTCTCTCCTTCTAATCCAAGCAACATGTCACCACCATCCCCGACCCCAGAGGAACTTCATTTAAGGGTGGAATTAAGCAGCAGGAAGGGAGGGGGAACCAATTACAGTCAGCAGGGGCCTTGCAGGGAATAATGTGTACAGCACACACAAAAAGTTAACACAAGTAGAAAAAGAAAGAGAAAAGTCTACACCTCAGGTGTAGACCTCACAAAAATCACATCCCTAATCAACACCGTTATACCAGCAAAAGTTTCTAGTGTAGACCTGACCAAAACCCACATCCTAGTTGTAAACCATTTCATCTGTTCCTTTCAGTTCTCTAACTAACACACCAACAAGTAGTATGTCATCAAAGAGACTTCAAAAGAAACATCTGCATAAGCATCACCGAACAGAACAACTGTGAGCATGATCCTGCATCTCAAACTGCCAACCAAATCAATGGGAGTTTGGGGTGTTTAGAGCATGCAGGGTTGTGTCCCATGCTAGTCCACACACATTCAAATGAAAGGATGCCAGATAAGATCATATAAAAGAGACTAATTTGGGTAACTGAGACTTTTCAGATCTATCAATCTCTAGAAGCTCGCTGGTCACATTCTTTAGCCCATGTGATGTAAAATTCATGGGACAGAACACATGGTAGCTATGTGAGAGCGCATTTGATTTTCAATGAGAGCTGTTACGATGACCTTGATTCAGTCTCCATAGCCCAAATCTGTATATTGTGAGTGCTGCTGGTTTATAAACAGCTGTATAGTAATTATGGAGGGGAGTTAAAACTGAGGACATTTCTTTATGTTTAGGTTTAGCCTTTGCTGTTTTTTAATGTGAAGGCATTAAGGGCTGAGTCAGTTCGGATATTTAATTTTGTCAGCTTTTCAACCACCACCTACTATCACTGGGTCCTACTTACCTGGTTTCACCCAATGTATGCATATTCAAGACCATAAGCCACCACCTCCATCCTGCAGACCAACATCTACTGTAATTTTACAGAGGCACCATTGATTAGTGGTTAATGTAGGGGAACAGTAATATAACCTAAAACTGCTGATTCCTAACTCTGCCACTAACTCTATATGATTTTGGCAAGTCACGTAACGTCACTCTGCCTCCTTTATTCCATCTACGGCTAATACTACTTACCGACCTTTAAAAGTGCTTTGAGATCTTATACTTAAATAGGCACAAAGTATTATTATTGTTATTATAAAACTGTTGAGAAATGATGTTAGCAAAATCTTCCGTATGACTACTTTGGGTCAGATTCTCAGCTGGTGTAAGTCAAGTGAGTGCAATAGTGCTATGCCAGTTTATGCCAGCTGAAAATTTTGCGTTTAATTAACCAGATCAGTAGCAGGTTTGTTGTCAATCTGTCTCAAGGATCCTTCAAATCAATGGGTGTATATTACTGTATTCTTTGATCATGCTTAGCAAAGTGCATCTGATATCCTTATTGGTAGAAAAAGAAAGGGAAAGGGTGAAAAGAAACTAAAAGAATAATTTCCACAGAGTAAGGAGATACTTATGTATCTTGGTTCAGGACTGGGTTACACAATGGCCAAGTTACAGCAAGATGTGAAGGTTTCAATGATCTATATTGCCCCTATGTAAACACTTATTTCTGGTGAATAGATGTCTTTGTTCTGTGTACAGTGATTCAAAACTTTCATTGGATTTCTCTAATAGCTGAAGGATTCTATATTTTTGGTGTATGCACCACAACTGTATGTCTGTAGAACTATTTTAAGACATTTAAGATTTATAGAGAGGGATTTTATTGACAGTTGTATTGTTCTGATGAATTTAAACTGTTCTATAAAGAGGTGATGTGACCCAATCTGCCTTGATCCACTATTTCTTGCTAATCAAATCCCATATGAAAAGGTAAATTGGCAGCCAACTGCTACCTGGGGCAACCCCCCTTGGACATATTACATTTCTTAAATGCTTTAAAACTTCAAGGATCTACATCAATTACTTTTACAAGCCTTTTAAACATGACAAAATTGCAAATAGTATGTTGGAAGTTCTGTTGAAACATTATAAATGCTCCTTTTTGCCACAGAGTTGCAGTAGAAGGTTAAATTGCACATTTTATGGATTAAGTTAATTGCAGAATATTCCCCTGGAATGTACAGGATTAGCTTTATTAATCTACTTAAATGCTAATGTGATCAAAGGATAAATAAAGGAGTGAGAAAAGTATAATTCCAGTTCCTTAATACCAAAAACAAAGAATAAAATGAATTATTTTTAGTGTACCCTTTAATCCTTTCAAGCCCTTAATTTGACTGCTAGCACAAAAGGTCAAAGGCCTGAACTCCATCCTTTTCTCTTTGATACCTAAAAATTCTGATCCTACAAACATTTATGCATGTGCTTAACTTTAAGCATGAGCAGTCAGTGACAATAGCACTACTTACATGTTTACAGTTAAGCATGTACATAAGTGTTTGCAGGATCAGGACCGTAAACACAGTTGGCCTGATTTTTAGAGGTGCTGAGCACTCATAACTCCTATTTGACCTAAAGAGAGTTGTGGGTGCTCAGCCTCTATGAAAATCAGGACATATGGTTTTGATCATCGTCTCACTTCCACCACCTTTATGCCAGTGTAACAATGCTGACTGGAGTGAGTGGAATTCTTCCTGAGTTACATTGGTGTAAGTGAGAAGAATCACTCTTTACATGTTTTTATGTCCCATTTTATTGAAGACAATATAGAATCATAGAATGTCAGGGTTGGAAGGGACCTCAGGAGGTCATCTAGTCCAACATCCCCAGACAGATTTTTGCCCCATGAAGGGCTAATAATGTGATCCTTGGATGCATAAATGGGAATCTCAAGTAGGAGTAGAGAGATTATATATACCCTCTGTGTTTGGCCTGATGAGACTGCTGCTGTGTCCGGTTCTGGTGCCAACAATTCAGGAAAGATGTTCATGCCTTATAGTGATAGACTCAAGGAGTTTAATGTATTTAGCTTAACGAAGAGAAGGTCACAGCGTGACTTGATTACAGTCTATTAGTACCTACATGGAGAAAAATATTTACTAATGGGCTCTTCAGTTTAGCAAAGGTATATATAACAAGATCCAATGGCTGGTAGTTGAAGCTAGACAAATTCAGACTGGAAATAAATTGTAAATTTTTAATAGTGAGGAAAAAGTAAATAAGGAAGTATTATTTACTCCTTCTCATAACAAGAACTAGGAGTCACCAAATGAAATAGGCAGCAGGTTTAAAACAAACAAAAGGAAGTATTTCTTCACACAATGCACAGTCAGCCTGTGGAACTCTTTGCCAGTGGATGTTGTGAAGGCCAAGACTATAACAGGGTTCAAAAAAGAATTAGATAAATTCATGGAGGATAGGTCCATCAATGGCTATTAGCCAGGATGGGCACAGATGGTGTCCCTAGCTTCTGTTTGCCAGAAGCTGGGAATGGGTGACAGGGGACGGATCGCTTAATGATTATCTGTTCTGTTCATTCCCTCTGGGGCACCTGGCATTGGCCACTGTCGGAAGACAGGATATTGAGTTAGATGGACCTTTGATCTGACCCGTATGGCCATTCTTATGTTCTTATGTTAATTAACCATTGAACAATTTACCAAGGGTTGTGATGGATTCTCTATCACTGACAATTTTAAAATCAAGATTGAATGTTTTTTAAAAAGACAAGTTCTAGTTCAAAAGGAATTATTTTGGGAAAGTTCTATGGTCTGTGTTATCCAGGAGGTCAGACTAGATGATCACAACAGTCCCTTTTCTGGCCTCGGAAACTATGACTCTATGACAGGCATAAATCATCAGCTGAAGAAAATAATGCAGAATATTCAGAATCTTCTCATTCAGCACAGGCAGTGCTGCTGATTGAAATTATGAATATTCTGAAACTCAGTTGTGAATGTTTGCAAGGGGTAAGAATCCCTTCATTTGAAAAGAAAATGTCTGCTGCAAATACAAAAGTAGGGTTCAGTCCAGCAAAGTGTATCTGCAACTTCAAGCCAGGCTCCCTATTTAGATACAAAGATGGACTGCTGTTGAAGGCTAAAAAGCAAAAAATTATGAGCCAAATCCTCAGCTGCTGTAGGTGGATATAGTTCTATTGAAGTCGATGGAGCTTCACTGGCTTACATTAGCTGAAGACCTGGCCCAGCATATGAAACCAGTTTCTGAGTTAGCTGGGGAAAGGACAGAAGAGTTAGGGCAGGTCTACACTTACAACGCTGCAGTTGTGCTGCTCCAGTGCTTCAGCGAAGACACTATGGATATGGACAGGAGGACTCCCTAAGAGGCAGTAGCTATATTGATGGGAGAAGACCTCCCGTGGACATAGCACTGTCTATACCAGGAGTTAGGAGAAAATTCCCGAGTGAAGTAGTTATATGTGACGTTGTGCAGTCTATATGGTTTTATAAAAATATAAGTGAATATAATGTAACTGGGATAGTTTCGTGCAAAAGGTCTCTTGTAAGGTATCATTACAAAGTGCATAATCTACTGAGTATGATCATCTGATTTGTATAAATGTACCACTCTTGTATCTAAAACTAGAAATATAAAATGTAACTCTGAGGGCCTATTGTAATTATGTAAAGTGTGGGCCATTAATGATGGTTTGGAATCTTGATGACTCCCATTAACAAGGACCATTGTCTGCAGATGACTGTGTTTACCTGCAAGTCTCCCTGTATATGTGTGTGCTGGCAAGTGAGTAATGAAGTCTTGCAGTGACATGTGATCATGTCACCTGAACTGGAATCCATCTTTAACCTGGTGCTTTTCCAGTGAGGGGGGGTGGAAACCCAGAGGGACAAAGGATTCCCGCCTTATGCAAAAGATATATAAAGGGGTGGAAGAGAACAGAGAGAGAGAGGAGCCATCATGGAGAAACCCCTAGCTAACACCTAAGCTGGGAACAAGAGCTGTACCAAGGGAAAGAATTGTGCCCAGGCCTGGAAGGTGTCCAGTCTGAGAAAAACTTACTGAAGCATCTCTGAGGGTGAGATTATCTGTATTTAGTTTGATTAGGCATAGATTTGCGCATTTTATTTTATTTTGCTTGTGACTTACTTTGTTCTGTCTGTTACTACTTGGAACCACTTAAATCCTACTGTCTGTATTTAATAAAATCACTTTTTATTCAATAATTTACTCAGAGTATGTATTAATACCTGGGGGAGCAAACAGCTGTGCATATCTATCTGTGTTATAGAGGGCGAACAATTTATGAGTTTGCCCTGCATAAGCTTTATGCAGGGTAAAACGGATTTATCTGGGTTTAGACCCCATTGGGAGTTGGGCATCTGAGTGCTAAAGACAAGCACACTCCTGTGAGCTGTTTTTGGGTAAACTTGCAGCATTGGGACAAGTGATTCAGACCCTGAGTCTGTGTTGGAGCCAGACAGGAGTGGCTGGCTCAGCAAGACAGGGTGCTGGAGCCCTAAGCTGGCAGGGAAAACAGAAGCAGGGGTAGTCTTGGCACATCGGGTGGCAGCTCCCAAGGGGGTTTCTGTGATCCAACCCGTCACAATAGCACTGTCTACACCAGGAGTTAGGAGAAAATTCCCGAGTGAAGTAGTTATACTGACATAAAATGTCTAGTGTAGACCAAACCTGAAGCTTTGTTGCTTTATCTTCAATATTCCCTTTGGTAGATCTGTTTTCCTGACACTCTCTTCTCACCCCCATTAACCATGGTCAAATCTCATGAATGAAACCTTCAGGGTGAAATTCACTCAATGCAGAGGATTCAGAAGCTCCTTAATGTGGGGCTTCAAACGCATGGGAACCCTTGTGCAGGCCTCTGCCCTGGAGTGAACTTCATCCTGTAAGGACAACGCTATTTATATTAGATCATGAACAATCTTTCTGTAGCCCTAAAAGCAATGTTGGTTGGCATTTTATTGATGTATAGGTAATTCAGAGGCGTAAATTAGAGAAAGTATTATACTGTAGAAAAGTACCATGCTGAGTTGCACAAGGATGGTAACAACTTCAGTGACCTATGCTTAGACCAGGGGTGGGAAAACTACGGCCCAGGGGCCACATCCGGCTCTCCAGACATTTTAATCCGGCCCTCGAGCTCCAGCCAGGAAGCATGCGGCACCTGGAAGCAGTGGCATATCCCTCTCTGGCTCCTACGTGTAGGGGGCAGCCAGGGGGCTCCGCACACTGCCCCAGCCCAAAGTGCTGCCCCCACAGCTCCCATTAGCCAGGAACAGCGCGCAGAGCCATCTGGCCATGCCTCAGCGTAGGAGCCAGAATGGGGACATGGCGCTGCTTCTGGGAGCTGCTTGAGGTAAGCGCCGCCCGAAGCTTGCACCCCTGAGCCCCTCCTGCACCCCAACCCCCTGCCCCAGCCCTGATCCCCCTCCCACCCTCCAAACCCCTCAGTCCAAGCCTGGAGCACTCTCCTGCATCCCCAATCCCTCATCCCCAGCCCCATCCCAGAGCCCGCACCCCCAGCCAGAGCCCTCACCCCTCCACCCCAGTCCAGAGCCCCCTCCCGTACCCTGAACTCCTCATTTCTGGCCCCATCCCAGAGCCCACACCCCCAGCCGGAGCCCTCACCCCCTCCCACACCCAACCCCCCAATTTCGTGAGCATTCATGGCCCACCATACAATTTCCATACCCAGATGTGGCCCTCGGGCCAAAAAGTTTGCCCACCCCCTGCTTAGACTATAGACTGGCTGCACAAAGTAGAATACATGGTTATTTTAATTGGAAGGAGCCACTGATATAACTCAATGACTTATGACTGTTGAAAAATGTGTGTCTGCTTCTTACTTTTAGGCTGGGATTTTCAAGAGTTCTTAGCACTGGCTTAGCTTCAGTAGCAGCAGAATTAGGCCAACACTGAGCACTTTGGAAAATCCCACCCTAAAGAAATATGGGCCCAGATCCAGACTGCACTGCTGTGTAACAGGGAGCAGGTGAAGGGTGGAGGAAAATTATCATACTTGGGAATAGGGGATGTGACTTGAAGGAAGCAGTCATGGCCAGGGTTCCACTGTGTTTTTGCAATTTCCAGTTAGTACATTGGGCTCTTAGAGGCCATAGTGAGACAGTATAGTTTAGAGCAGTGGTTCTCAAACTTGGGCCGCTGCTTTTTCAGGGAAAGCTCCTGGCGGGCCGGGCCGGTTTGTTTACCTGCTGCGTCCGCAGGTTTGGCCAATCGTGGCTCCCACTGGCCACGGTTCGCCGCTCCAGGCCAATGGGGGCTGCAGGAAGGGCGGCCAGCACGTCCCTTGGCCCGCGCCGCTTCCTGCAGCCCCCATTGGCCTGGAGCAGCGAACCGCGGCCACTGGGAGCCGCGATCGGCCGAACCTGCGGATGCGGCAGGTAAACAAACTGGCCCGGCCCACCAGGGGCTTTCCCTGAACAAGCGGCGGCCCAAGTTTGAGAACCACTGGTTTAGAGCAGCCTCAAGCTGCTCTAACATATGTTAGCAAGAGGACCATGTAGATAGAACTGGCTCCAGCTTTGGGAAGGTGCAAATGTCTCCTTTTCAGGTGAACTCTACCCCAGTTGTGCTCATTGCTTAGTAGGTGTGGCTTATGATTGTGCTCACAAAGTTGTAGAAGGTATTAGCTCCAGTAGTGAATATTAGAGAGCAATTCCATAAAAGGTGGTATAATCTGCTAATTTATTGTTACTGTGAATAACTAACAATGCCAAAGAGGTGAGACACCTTTGTTCATACTGCCTCTTACACAAGAAACCCCGTCCTCATGTCTGCCAATACCCTCTCCTCATTTAAATCCCTACTGAAAATTCAATTCTTCTGCAATGCCTGCAACAAGGGAGCCATTAACACCACCTGAAATATTTTTTTATAAAAGGAAAACAAAACAAAATTTATAGAACCACCAAGAACTGCATATATACAGACTGAAGATCCAAGTGACCGTAATGCTATAGCCATCACCCTCCATCTCCCCATTTCCCCCCTGCTGTTTCTTACTATCACTCATTATATCACATCTAACATTTACACTGGCAGCTCCTTGAGGTGCAGACAGTCTTTTATTAAGAGCTATACTTTTTGGGTGCTATAAAATATTGAGAGCCATCCATTTTATAGTTCAAACTAGGAAAAGCACAGGATGCTACTGTGAGTTTGTAATGCTTTGCATTTATTTAAACCTTGGAGAACTTGAAAAAAAAATCCACTGTCAACCACGTAAGTTATGAGGGAGGGCAGGGGTGATATTATATGAAGTTCCATACAGATTACTTCTGTCTGTTAAAAAAATAATGGGCCTGATTCTCCTCTGCTTTTCATCTTGTGGAGCCATTTATATCTGTGGAAAGTGAATGCACAGTAGGTATAGAAACACTTCCATCAGCATGAGTGAAAAATTAAGATCTGGTAGCATTTTACATCAGTGAGCCATTAGAAAAACAGGCCAATTTATTGTCCTCATAGAATGTCTCTGTGAGTTCCAGCCAATGTTGGATCAAGAGGAACAGAAATTACTTCTGTCATTATTTTGGAATTCCAAGTATCTACTGAGGGGTATCTAGATCTGGGAGAAATCAAACCCACAATTTCTGGAATTAATGACCACTTGTTCATGTCCCTCAGGTTAATCTCACACTTGCCTTTAAACTAATACAATTGCACATGCTTTAGAATTATACCTCCCTCTTCTGAAAAGAGAGTCTCATGAGATGAGTACATTAAAAAAGGAATTGAGTGTTAAATGCCAGTACAGATAGAAACCAGTGTTTCTTGATAAATAAGCATTTGCATTGGTTTCAAAATGCAAGGGCATTTTAGCTCCACACTGCCCAGACAGAGGGCATCTGGGTGGGGGCAGATCCTAAAGCAGAGGAATGGAAATGAGAATTAAATATCTAGGGAATAGTCTTAAATGAGCAGGGCCGCCCAGAGGATTCAGGGGGCTGGGGCAAAGCGGGGGAGCTGCAGCGCTTGTACTCACCCGGCGGCAGTCCAGGTCTTCGGCGGCATTTCGGCGGCGGGGGACCCTTCAGTCGCTCCACATTTTCGGCAGCACTGAAGGACCCACCGCCGAAATGCCGCCAAAGACCCGGAGCGACTGAAGGGCCCCCCGCCGCCGAAGACCCGGACCGCCGCTGGGCCAGGGCTCGCGGGGCCTCTGCTGGGCCTGGGGCAAATTGCCCCACTTGCCCCCTCTCCCCCGGGCAGCCCTGTAAATGAGCACTGAGGTATTTGTTCTGTCCCTCAGATAGGAATTGCCTCAAGAGCATAAAAATAAAAAAGGACCATTTCAGAAAATGAACAGCAACACATTCTGAGCTAGCTAAACACAAAGCCCACATTCCTTCAGCAATGTTCCAAAATGCTTTAAAATATCTATTACTGTAGTTTTAGGTCAGAATTGGGGTCCCATTGTGCTAGGTCACTGCAAACACACAAGTAGACACCAAAAGAACTTATGATCTAATTTAAGACAAGACTAAACAAGCAAGTGTGACAAACAATAGGAGGGAAGAGGAGAGGGAAGATGAGAGTAAAAGGAATAAGATTACATAGGTTAGTTATTGGAAAACACTGGCATTCCAAATCATTATAACAATTTATATATATTATACTATAAACACACACACACACACACACACACACACACACACACCTGTTGCAACAATGGACAACGGCCCTCTACATGGTTATTATTAGTAGGCAATTTCTTGTATGTTCAATGCAATGCAGTGCATCTTAGTTAGATATTTTGGACAGTTATAACATTAAGAGCTAAAATAAAATAATAATAATAATAAGATGATGATGATGATGAAGAAAAAGGAGGAGACGAATAAGAGGAAAGTGACTTAATCACGTATATACCACTTCAATAGTGCCTGCTGCTACTATAGCAGTCCATATATGTTCAGTTGCTGGCCGTCATGCTCTCAACCTCTTCTTTTGCATATACTCACACAGCCTGTGAATTCCTGTATTTCTATGTAAGATTACATAGAGGGATATGATTCACAAATAGTGCTGTGGTACAGGGATTAGAGAGTATCAGCTACTAGAACGGGGTGGGCAAACTTTTTGGCCTGAGGGCCACATCTGGGTATGGAAATTGTATGGCAGGCCATGAATGTTCACGAAATTGGGGGTTGGGGTACGGGGGGCGGGGTGAGGGCTCTGGCTGGGGGTGCGGCCAGAAATGAGGGGGTCAGGGGCGGGGGGGGCTCGGGGCGGGGGCGGGGGGTTGGGGTGCAGGAGGGGTTGAGGGCTCCGGCGGGAGGTGCAGAGTCTGCGGGGGGGCCAGAGGTGAAGGGTTTGGGGTGCAGGAGGGGGCTCTGGGCAGAGCAGAGGGGTTCAGAGTATGGGATGGGGCTCTGGGCTTAGGCAGGGGGTTGAGGTGTGGCAGGAGGTATGGGCTCTGGACTGGAGGTGCGGGTTCCAGGGAGGGGCCAGAAATGAGGGGTTCAGGGCGGGTGCAGGACGGGGCTCCGGGCTGAGGCTGAGGGTAGGGTGCAGGGGAGGGGGTTCCAGGCTGGGGCTGAGGGGTTCCGAGTGCGGGAGGGGACTCGGGCAGAGGGTTGGGTTCGGGGGGGGGGTGAGGGTTCGGCTGGGGATATTGGCTCTGGGCTGGGGATGAGAGGTTTGGGGTGCAGGATGGTGCTCCAGGCTAGAACTGAGGGGTTCGGAGGGCGGGAGGGAGATCAGGGCTGGGGCAGAGGGTTGGGGTGTGGGAGGAGGTCAGAGGTGCAGGCTCCGGGCGGTGCTTACCTCAAGCAGCTCCCAGAAGCAGCGGCATGCCCCGCCCCAGCTCCTACATGAAGGTGTGGCCAGGTGGCTCTGCGCACTCCCCTGTCCGCACACGCTGCTCCTGCAGCTCCCATTGGCCGCGGTTCCTGGCCAATGGGAGCTGCAGAGCTGGCAGTTGGGGCAGGGGCAGCGTGCGGAGCACCCTGGCTGCCCTTACGCGTAAGAGCCGGAGGGGGCACATGCTGACGGCTTCCCAGGAGCTGCGCGGAGCTATGGCACGCGTGGAGCGGTGCAAGCCCCTGACCCTGCTCCCCGGCTGGAGTGCAGGAGCAGGGCAAGCCCCCCAACCCCACTCCCCAGTGCGAGCTCGAGGGCTGGACGAGGCCCACGGGCCGTAGTTTTCCCACCCCTGTGCTAGAGTGACAAGAGGTCTTGTAGGTTCAATTCCTAACTGGGATACATTTTAAATATACAATTATTTTATGACCAGAGTCAACAAGGTCTGTGTCCATGGGCAGCATACTTATGCAAGTGGGAGGAGAGTACATGAGTCAGCTGTTATACTAATGGAAAGGCATCACAGCCAGCCATTGAGCAGTTGAGAGTAGAGCTGGTCACGAATTTGCTGATAAAACATTTTTCCATCAAAAAATGCTGATTCATTGAAACTGAAACTTTTTGGGGGGAAGTGTCAGTGAATTTCCCAATTCAAACCATTGAAAAAATGGTTTGAAATCATCAGAACATCCTGTTTCAACATTTTTGAAATGAAAAGTTCAGATTTTTTGTTTTGAAATTTAAGTTAATTTATAGTAAGAAAAATGTTTTAAAAGGTAAAAATCAGAACAAAGTGTTTCAAAATTATTGAAATGAAACGTTTCAATTGGCCTGAGCCGAATGTAGTTTTGGATTATTGGTTCACAAAAAATTTAGAGATTTTGACGTTTCATCCCAATTCAGGATGTGAAAATGTTTTAAAATCTCAAAATTTTCCCCAGCACAGGAATACAGTTTCCTGCCCAACTCTAGTTGGGAGTACTGTGGGAACAGGAGGGAGTGCTGCTGTCACAGTACTCTCATGACAAGACACAGCCAAAAAATAAATATACAAACGATGTTTAGACTTACAATTTCACCCCTGGAGCCTTTTTCACCCCTGGATCCCTGAAAGAAATAGAGATTGTTAATCCAATGCACTTTGTAATATTTTAGGACCTAAAACCTGCAAAAACATATACACGTGAGTTACTTACTCACATCAGCAGTCCTTTTAATATTAATTGCCTCATGTGTACAAATGTTGCAGGACTGGGGCCATAGTTTGTACTATAGATACATAGCTTATAGACTAGACAAGGAGTTACATGAACATGACCTGCGATTTCTATATTTTGTTTTTTATCCTTTCAGTTTGTAATTCCATTTTTTGCTCTTTCTGAAAATGGTTAATATTATTTTTCTTTTAGTCAGTTTTGCCCTGTTTAGCTGTTTGTTTAGCTAAATCTTGCAGCATGCTTAAACCATCATCATGGGGGTTCTGTGCTTAAGCCATCATAATGCTGTGAATTAAACTATATACTATCTGCAAGTGAGAAAATCCATTTCATTCCACACCTCATTCTATGGGTATTTCCACATCTGCTTTTACTGCTGTCATCAAAGATATACATAATCATTATTAATTCCCAACTACAGGCAGATTAGCCATCTCTTCTTTGCCTATATTATGTTCTTGGCCAGTTTTGCATTGTTAATCTAAAATGTTAATCTAGTAATTAATCTAATGTGCATAGAATTTTGGATCTTGATGTTTGAAAATGAGTCAGAGCTAAACCTTTTTATTTATTACAACGACAGGTTGTCTGGCTTTGTATGAAGCACATTAACAAT
Source organism: Terrapene triunguis (assembly GCF_002925995.2). Taxonomy (NCBI): domain Eukaryota; kingdom Metazoa; phylum Chordata; order Testudines; family Emydidae; genus Terrapene; species Terrapene triunguis. The sequence continues at coordinate 39,778,590 of NW_020664561.1, read as the reverse complement.
CTTCATACAAGTACACAATTGTGGAGAAAAATTTTAGAGTAAGAGTTGTCATCTTTCCTTTTGTTGGGGGGAAAAAAATGAATGCAAATACAGGGAAACCCCACTATAACGTGCCCCGCGATAACGTGAATTTGGATATAACGCGATCATAAGGTGGCTCCGGCTGCCCCAAGCAAAAAAGAAAAAAGAAAAAAACGGCCAGAGTGCCGCTGAAGCGCAAAAAAAAAAAAAAAAAAGAAAAAAGAAAAAAAAGAGGCTGGAGTACCGCCAAAGAAAAAATAAACAAAAAATGGAATGTGCCTTCCCCACTGCCTCTTCCCCCCTATCCCCGCTTCTCCTTTTGGCGAGAAGAGCCATTCTCCTCCCCAGCTGCTCCTTGCTCTTCCTCTGCCCCTTGCACGTCTCCCCTGCTCTCCTCAAGTGTTTCCCTCTCTCGCTGCATGGCTGAGAGCCCCCGCTGCTGGAGCTGCACCCTTTCAGTTACTGTTATGGGCAGTTCGCAAACGCAAGTCCTTTTCTGCCCAAGAGAAATTGACCAGCTTGAAACTGACCAGCTTGAAATGGTAAACCTCGCTATACCGCGACCCCGCATTTATCATGATCGAATTTTTTGGACCCCAATCATCACGTTATAGCGGGGTTTCACTGTATTGTACTTTGCTGGTGTGGCCTTTTTCCCAACAAGGGGCAAGAATGCTCTAATCCTATTTCCCTTCTCTTTCTTCACTCCAGTTACGTACATGTTACAAATACTAAATATTAACTACTGTATATTAACATTATTTTGCTGCTGTGTATTCCAACTTCATAGAGATATCAGGTGAGATCCTCACTCCTGCCCCTTTGTGTCACAAGAGGGTGTAAAGGGGCCCTAAAAGCCTCATATCTGGCCAGGAGAGGATTCTCCATCACAGAAACTACTGAGAGAGCCATAAGGCTGCCTCCCAAGGACCCCTTTGCGAGCCCTGGCATATAGTGTGTGCTGGAGATGGCGCTAGGGGCAGGAAGAATTGGATGGGGGTAGGGCCGCAGCAGCGCAGAGATTCTAGGCAGCGCTGTGGGCCAGAGGGCGACCAAAGCAGGCTGCCTTAATTTACACAGGCCTCCAGGCTGTCTGTATTATGATAGGTCCTCTCCAGGATTGGGAGAATACAAAGATGGTTTGAAGCCATTATGACATCTCCTCCCTGTGGGTTACAGAATCTGTGCTGAGCCAATTAGAGGAGCAGCATGGACTCTCACCCTATGTGTACTGCATTGTCAAGAAGAGAACTGGTTCACTCCAATGACAATTGCCATCTTTTAGTTTGCTCTACTTATATTAGAGTCACATACGAAGCTTGTGGATATGGTGTAATATGAAAATAGTCTTGCTAGCTGCTGTTTAAGTTGTAAAAATCTTCTATTAAGACATAATTAAACACATGGATGAAAGAACATCCTAACAAATAATGTAAAATGTAAAGATAAACCTAAGGACTTAAACTTACAGGTTTGCCTGTTGGGCCTATTATGCCTTCTTGACCAATGGGGCCAGTGTATCCCTGTAAACAAACAAAGGAATTTACTAGCTAATCATGATTTCAACATGAAGAAAATCCCAGGAAAAACACACTCTCTGTTTTAAGATTGCTCAGTATTCAAATAACTGTATTTATATTTAAATAACACCATACTATGCCTCCATGCATAATTATAGGCCTAAAACTTTCAACAGCACATTAATGAAGCAACACAGGATGCCATATATATTCAAAGTGCCATGTCAATGCTGGCTTTCTGAAGACTATCAACAGGCAATGAACTAGATAATTATTTTAATAATCAGTAATTATTTGTGTGTGCTTGGAGAGTCTATATATGGCTATGAAAGTCAGAGCACTAAAAGCAATGGTAAATGAAGTCTTTTGTTTACCCAAAAGCCAAATATTCCTTGTTTTGAGCTACCGTCAGCCACATCCTGAGGTATATTGCTACCCACAAGTAATCATATAAGACAACTAATAAACACTGCTAACAGAGGTATTTTCCTGTTTCATTCTGGTAAATGATAAAGCTCCTTTTGGGCAAATAGCTCAGAACCATTGTCTGTCCTGTACACCGATGATCAGGAAGAGAAAACAGCTATAAAAATAAGTCTCTCAAGCTGGTTATCTCAGACGCCAACTAATCAAACTCTCTCAGAAGTGATGTCAGGGCACATATCACAAGAGCTAAGACCTTGTCATTGGCAGTGAAGAATAGAGCATTTTACAATGTGATGTGGAGAGCTGCAACCTGGCCACCACCCCAGATTGCTCAAGATGGAAGAATATTCCCTCCCTCAAATACCGCTATTGATAAATTCCAGCAGTGCCTCCAGATTTCTGGATGAGTAACAGGAGAGAAAACTACAATGTGAAAAGCTGTCACAGGTCAGACACAAATCAGCTAATTCAGTTTAGTTACTCTTCAGTTAAAAGGAATAATTCCTAAATGTGACATTTGAATTAACTATTCCCAGGGGCCAAATTTGCCCCTCAGAGGCAGAGTTTGGCCCTTTTTAGCTGCTCAGAGGTGGGCATTTGACTAAATGTTCTGGTTTGCTATGAAGAAAAAGGGAGTTATTTGGCTCATTCAATCTGATTACAGAGCTCTACTGAAAAGGCTATAGAAAATGAAGGTGCACCAACTAAACAGTGTTGTGAAAATTATTTTGTAGAATTACAAATAATACTTACAATTTGGCCTACAGGTCCTTTAGGACCCAGAATTCCAACGAAACCAATGTCCCCATCAGGACCCTAAAAATAAAAATAAAAAGCTTAAACCAACTGAACATCTGACAGACTAAAATCTAGCCACTATCTCAGCCAAAACTACTGTATGTAAGCAATTATTTTTCTCAGAAAGAACAGCATGGAAAGTGGAAGCATGATACTTGCTAAGAGCAATCAAAGTGAAAACATGAAACAAACTGACTCCGGGCTTGTCTACACTTAGAGTGTTGCAGTGGTGGCAGCAGCACTGTTGTAGCACTTAGTGAAGATGCTACCTATGCCGATGGGAGAGCTTCTCCCGTTGGCATAGGTACTCCACCTCCCTGAGAGGTGGTAGCTATGGCAATGGGAGAAGTCCTCCCGCCGACATAGTGCTGTCTGCACTGGGGGTTAGGTTGGTCTAACTACGTCACTCGGGCGTGGATTTTCTGTAGTTATAATGTAGTTATATTGACAGAAGGTGGTAGTGTAGACCAGGGCTCAGAATATTACTGTGCTGGGTTAGGCTAAAACTCATGGAAGCTGGGGGATGTAACTGGTGCCTTTTATTTAAGATAGCTGTAAGAAACAGTTACATTCCTTTTTGAAATAGTAGAGGCCTCCACCCCAAACACAGGTATCGGACATCACTCAAAACAAATTCAAAGAAATTTGACACTATGTAGGATTGGGGTTTGGGTGGGTATTGTAACAGAGGTGTGTGCATGAGAGAAAGAGAAGCAGGAGAAACACCACCGAAATAGACACAGAGGGTATGTCTACACTGCAATTAAAAGCCTGCAGCTGGCCTGTGCCAACTAAATCAGGCTGGTGGGGCTCAGGCTAAGGGGATGTTTAATTGTGTTGTAGATGTGAGGCTCAGGCTGCAGCCTGGGCTCTAGGGTCCCAGAGCTTATTCTGTCACCTGAACATCTATACCGGGATTAAACAGCCTCTTAGCCCGAGTCAGTTGGCACAGGCCAGTCACGGGTGTCTAATTGCAGTGTAGACACCAAGAGAAAGTGCAAAAAGCCAGACACAGCCTGGACAAGCACCAAGAGCGTAGCCCCGAGAAAAGCCCCGAGAGAGAAAGACAGCTTTTGGGCTGAGTGCTGGCTGAAAGGGGCTTGGAGCTGTGAGCAAAGAAACTCTCTCCCATAGTTTGATTCCGCCTGTATTCAGGGAAAGAGGACTTTGTACATTCTTTATAAATAAACAGTATTTCCTCACAGATACCTGACTCCATCATCAGCTTCTCCTCCTAACAGAAACAACCCACAGGGCTCTGAACTTTGGCTAACCACTCAGGTCAAAAAGGGGTAATCCTACTTTTTGATCTCTGCTTTAGATCTGTGATACATAGCTTGATGTCTGCAACAGTCCAATAGTTCTGGATACATTTAAAACCAATTATTGCTAAAACCAATTAAAAATTGCCCCATCTTTCTTTGCAAATGGCTTAAACTCTAATAATAATAAAAAAAAGATGCACACGTACTTTTGGACCTGGGAATCCTTGAAACCCCATCAAACCTTGATCTCCAAGTTCTCCCTGTAATATTAGCAGGCATGTTGGTTATTATTCCATGTTGCTGACTGAATTGTTAGAATATTGTTTTGTGTCATCCGTGGTAGATACGTACAGTTTTCCCTTTCAATCCAGGATCTCCTGGTGGGCCTTGATCACCTTGTACCCCAGGAAGGCCTCTTTTACCTTGTTTTCCTGGATGACCCTGAAGCCCTTGCTCACCCTATGGAGAGACCGATAATGCATCTTTCCTTATCATTGCAACAGAACAGCTATAAGATTAACTCCTCAATGAATGTGTGTCAGAAAAGAATTATGTAGCTAAACAGCTTTTATATAGCAACAAACTTTTCCACTATCTATTTCAAACAGTTGTACAGTATTTCACTACTTTTCCTTCAGGAATATTTTCCAGTAATTATTCCTTTCACTAAAATACAAACATTGCTTGATTGTTGCTTGACTTGGGGACACAAAACATCACCCTGACAACTTTGCCACTCTCCTCTCCCATTGTCTGTTCCTTGAATGTCAGCTCTTCAGGGCAGGAACAGGCTATGTCTACACTACGCACGTTTTAGCGACACAGCTTTACCACTATAGCTGTGCCGCTAAAAGGCGCGCAGTGTAGCCGCTGTTTGTTGGCAGGAGCAGGGTCGGCTCCAGCTTTTTTGCCGCCCCAAGTGGCGAAGAAAAAAACCCCAAAAAACCCAATTGAGCTGCTGCCGAAGTGCCACCGAAGAGGAAGAGAGGGAGTGAAGGACCCGCTGCTGAATTGCCGCCGAAGACTCGGACGTGCCACCCCAAGAACGGACGGAGTGCCGCCCCTTTCTATTGGCAGCCCCAGGCACCTGCTTCCGTCGCTGGTGCCTGGAGCCAGCCCTGGGCAGGAGAGAGTTCTTCCATCAACTAAAAACTTCCACTCCCAACGAGCGGCGGTAGCTTTGTAGGCAAGAGAACTCTCCTGCTGACAAAGCGCTATTCACACCGGCACTTTTTGTCAGCAAAGCTTTTATCGTTTGGGGGAGGGGTGTTTTTTCACATCTATGAATGACATTCAGGTTCCAGTGTAGACAAAGCCACAGTCTGATACTGTCCTAGGACAAAAGAGACCCAACCCTGATTGGGGCTTTTGGGCACTATCATAATACACATAATTAGTAGTGACTAGAATAGTTAGTTCCAAAGTATAGTCATGGAAAGATAACAGAGAAATCAGAAAATTTCTTCATACTTTCTAAACAAAACTTTTTGTTTTTAAAAACGGTTTACCAGTAAAATCATGTGGAGAAAAATGGACTTTCTGGAAATCATCAGTTTAAATCAAGCATTCCACTCCAAATCCTGAAAATGACTTCTGCTGTTTCCACTCTCTGCTTCCTACGCCTACAGCACTGGCTTCAGTTTACTTCTAGTCAGTTTCACATTAGTAGATGGATCAAAACATGCTACTGTGGTATCTGGAATTGCCTGGAAAATGGAGCTCTCTCAAATTGTTTTCTCCTTTTGGGATATTAGGGTCAAGAAGAAAGAATCTGGTCCTGTGAGATACTGAGCACCCTGGTTTTCCATTGAAGCTCAGAGATACCTGCGACCTTCCCAGATTGGGCCCTACACTTGAAAGTATTGCAATCAAATGTTAATGGATTGCTTCACAGGACAAATCATGCAGGACATACTCCAGCAAAACTCCCATGTCAGTCAGGGGAAGTTTGCCTCAGTAAGACTAAAGGGTTTGGCTCTAAAGCTTGTATTAGTAAGGGGCCAGATAGATGAATTTTGATTGGTTCTTGGTGTTGGAAGTAAAATGCTGATGGTTGGGAACTGATGCTCCAAAGCCAGATTAATTTGCTTTGTTTTTATAAAATGTGAGAAACAAGAAAAATTATGCAGTCTGCAGTCTTACATTTCAAATGTGCGTTTGATATTAACATTAGTGTTATTAAAAGGCGTTTTGTTGTCCCATGATCTGTCAGCTAGGAGATGAAGATGAAGATTAAGGAACGTCAACAATACTGGATCTGACAAGCATAACAAAATATCAGTCACAGTACCTTTAGTCCTGGTTCTCCACTGATACCTGCCACGCCCGGCAATCCCTTTGCTCCCCGAGTTCCAGGATACCCTGCCAGCCCTGCTATTCCTGGGCTTCCTTTATTACCCTTAACAAGGCAAGAACAACTGATTACAATCAGAACAGCCATTGGCAGCATTTCCATTGCACACTAAAACAGGCACACACTTTAATGTTCAGCCAATGCTGTTTATATATTTGTGTATATATTTATACCACATCTCTGTATATGCGCACACACAGCTAGACAATAGTATACAGTTGTAAAACATATTGCGATTACTCTATAAATAAACTTGTTCTTAGTAACTAAAACAACATTTTGTGCTGGGGTGCCATTTCAGACTTGGAGGAGGGGCAACGTTAACTGTGATTCCAGGGGCTACTTAGGCACCTGAAAACTCTAGGTTTTTTTGCAGATACTAATTCATAAATTTGCTGACAGGAGCACTGTATCTAATTCCTATATAAAGAACAAAAATTAAATAAATATTAGACCCACTTAGCTCTAATACTAAGATGTAGACGTGTTATTCCTTGACTTTAGCAAAGCTTTTGATATGGTCTTCCACAGTAGTCTTGCCAGCAAGTTAAAGAAGTATGGGCTGGATGAATGGACTATAAGATGGATAGAAAGCTGGCTAGATCATCAGGCTCAATGGGTAGGGATCAATGGCTCCATGTCTAGTTGGCAGCCGGTATCAAGCGGAGTGTCCCAGGGGTTTTGGGGCCGTTCAATATCTTCATTAATGATCTGGAGGATGGCATGGACTGCACCCTCAGCAAGTTTGCAGATGACAGTAAACTGGGAGGCGTGGTAGATACGCTGGAGGGTAGGGATAGGATACAGAGGGACCTAGACAAATTAGAGGATTGGGCCAAAAGAAATCTGATGAGATTCAACAAGGACAAGTGCAGAGTCCTGCACTTGGGACAGAAGAATCCCATGCACTGCTACAGACTAGGGACCGAGTGGCTAGGCAGCAGTTCTGCAGAAAAGGACCTAGGGATTACAATGGACGAGAAGCTGGATATGAATCAGCCGTGTGCCCTTGTTGCCAAGAAGGCTAATGGCATTTTGGGATGTATAAGTAGGAGCACTACCAGCAGATCGAGGGACATGATCATTCCCCTCTATTTGGCATTGGTGAGGCCTCATCTGGAGTACTGTGTCCAGTTTTGGGCCCCACACTACAAGAAGGTTGTGGAAAAATTGGAAAGAGTCCAGCGGAGGGCAACAAAAATGATTAGGGGGCTGGAGCACATGACTTATGAGGAGAGGCTGAGGGAACTGGGATTATTTAGTCTGCAGAAGAGAAGAATGAGGGGGAATTTGATAGCTGCTTTCAACTACTTGAAAGGGGGTTCCAAAGAGGATGGATCTAGACTATTCTCAGTGACAGCAGATGACAGAACAAGGAGTAATGGTCTCAAGTTGCAGTGGGGGAGGTTTAGGTTGGATATTAGGAAAAACTTTTTCACTAGGAGGGTGGTGAAGCACTGGAATGGGTTACCTAGGAAAGTGGTGGAATCTCCTTCCTTAGAGGTTTTCAAGGTCAGGCTTGACAAAGCCCTGGCTGGGATGATTTATTTGGGATTAGTCCTGCTTTGAGCAGGGGGCTGGACTAGATGATCTCCTGAGGTCCCTTCCAACCCTGAGATTCTATGATTCGATGTTCTGACATCTTCTATCAAGTCACTTAAGGGACAGTGGTTAGGTTTAAAATTTTTAATGTATATTCTCACCTTGTTACTAACTCTTGAATACAACAATTGAAACAATTGTAGAAAAATCTAATTACTTTCTATCACTTTTTTGCTGTTCATAAACTTGAAATAGATCAATTAACTTTTGGAAACATCCTACTAGGGCAGGGCCCCATGAGTTTATACTGCACCTGCCTGGGGCTTAAGGGGTGTTAACCGACTACAAATAGACTAAAAACAGACTTTAAATAGGAGTTAATCTGACACTTTCAAGTCACTTTCACAGTATTGCCAACACCAAGTGTTCAAAAATCATGAATCAGGCTCACCAAAAAACATGAGATTGGCTTTAAAATAATGAGATTATGTAAAAATAATAGATTTGGTGTTCTTTTTATTTGCCTTCTGCTTTTTGAACCTTTAGGGTGCACTGGGGTCATGCTTTAAAGCTTTCTCCACAGCCACGAGGGCTAGAAACTTCATTTTTCTTTAAGAATGAAGGCTGAAATAATCACATATCCACTTGACTCCAAGAGCTGGGGCTTTAAGGAAAACAATCATCAAAGTTCTTTTCAACTTTCCCTTACGGTACTTGTTGACTATCGGTCTCGTGCCAGTATTTAGCCTTAGATGGAGTTTACCACCAGCTTTGAGACTCATGACAAAATCATGAGAGTTGGCAACACTGCAAAGGCTAGTTACTTTCCAGAAGGCTCTTAAACACAACACTACAATGGCTGAGTTGCAATTTTCACAGGAGAGTATTTAAAACCAAACACCAAGAAAATTCCAAATTTAAAGGTGAGAAGAAAAAAAAAAAAGAGATTTCCGAGGTATATAAGGGCCACTGCAGGCAGGAAAGGAAAATAAACAGGCACAGGACCTCTGGGCAGCTCTTCCTCTTGAAAGAAAGTTGGAGGGTCAAATCTTCTAGTCCTTAATCAAGTAAAATTTTGATTGCCTTATATAAGTGCCTCCACTCACAGATATTAACATGTGCTCAATAACTATACACTTCATACTTAAATATCTGAGCCATCTTATTCAGGGCTACACATGTTATACACATTGGCTCAGGAACTACATTTTCTGGCATATTTTGAACAGTGCTGAGCACACAGATGGTGCCCAGTGAATAATACAAATCATGACAATAATCGTTGACTTTATGGACTCTGTGGATGCAATTTCTGTTCTTTGTTCTGGAATTGGCCTGAATACAGCTCAATACATCTGCCTAAGAATTTGAGGCGTAAACACATTTGATACTCAAATGACACTTTCTCATTCCTTCCTTTTCTCGAACTCAGAAAAAAAAAATGACAAAACAAAATGGTTTTCAGTTAAAATCTAAAATTGCACAGCAGCCAGTGCTATACAGCCCAGCCTGGGGCAGAACCTGCCACCTATTGTGGATTAAGTGATCTCCTCTCATTCTCGCTTCATCCTTCCTGACCTCTGTGCTGCTTTACATGTTGTGAATCATGCTTCCCAATCGCTTGGGACTGTTTGCTGGAGTCTTAGAGAACTGGCCTTCTTAGTTTTCCTCCCATCTATCAGAGTCCTCTTTTTTCTTGCAGCGTGCAGCAGAGAGATAGGCTGGTCCAGTGGATAGGGAGCTAGCCCTGAGTAAAGTGACCGTATTTTCCCGAAGAGAAAATGGGACACCCCATGGGGCCGGCCGAAGGCCTCTCACCTCCAGACAGGGCCGGTCCAAGCCCTCCCTACCTCCCTGGGCCAGCCCAAGATACTCTTCCCACCCCTCCATGCAGGGCCAGCCCAAGCCCCCGCTGCTGCCCGCTCGGGGACAGCCTAGCCCAAGCCGCTGTCCTGAGCCCTCCCTCCTGCATGTGGCTGGCATTGCCACTCGCCCTCCTGCATGTTCCTCCGTGCCACGCTAGGGATTGCACCCCACTTTTGTGGCAAAATTGTGCATTTGTCCAGTTTGCGCTTGCCAACTGGTGATCAGCTGGCAAGAGCAAATGGGACAAATGCCCAGCTGGGACAGGGCTTAAACAAGGGACTGTCATTGCCAAAACAGGACAAATGGTCACCCTAGTCCTGAGAGACCTGGCTTCTACTTCCTGTATGACCTCAGGCCACTCACAGTGCCTTAGGTACAGCGTTTGAAAGGTTTTTAGGCACCCAAAGATGCAGCTAGGCATCTAGTGGGGTTTACAAAGCACCTAAGCTTCTAGGTGCTTTTGAAAATCCCACTAGGTCCCTAAATACCTTTGAAAATCTGGCCTTTATTCTCTCTGTGCCTCAATGCCCCATCTGTACAATAGGGATACCAGCACTGCTCTACCTCACAGAGGGGCTGTGAGGAGAAATAGGTTAGTCATTGTGAGGCGCTCAGATACTGTGGTGATGGGGCCACATAAGTACCACAGGTAGAGTGGGAACTTCTCTATACCACTTCTAGCCCTTCCCTGGGTATGGCCCCTTCTTTTGACCTATACCTTTCAAATCTCCCTCTTTTCAGAATGTAAACTTGGCTCAGAGGGCTTGGCTGTATTTCTTCTGAGTCTCCTGCGTTCTCTCTTTAACACTCCCCCCCCACCCCCACCAGGGATTCCTGTTTTACAGGTTCATCTAACCACTTCCAGATCCTTAATTTAATTACCAGCCCTTTCTTATCTTAATCACCCTGCCTCTGTCTGTAAACAAAATACTGTCTCCCTGCCCCAGGGGCACAAACTGGGAGCAGCACATCTCCTCTGCAGAACTCACATTCCACACTAATGCTGTGCTGTAGTTAAGAGCTCCGGCTGGGAGCACACCACCCGTACAAAACTTGGGATAGTGGGCAGGAGTCTTCTCCTCCCCCCACAAATGACACCCCTGATTTTGTGATTAGATCTCCTCTCTCAATGTTTGCTCTGAGAATCATCTCCACAGGCCTGGATAAAGGCACTGAGAACTGTGAAGTGAATCAACATGAAATCAGTGGGGCTCCCTGCTGGCACTGATGTCCCTATGTGTGTGGTCATTTGCAGGACTGCAGACTGAGTCTGGACATTGATGACCAGCAGAATGATCTTCCACATAACTGTATATTTCAAAACCACTCTACTGACATCCCAGTGGCTTCTTTCACTTCTCCTATTCAAGGGTAGTGTGGATCATACAAAGTTGTTTATATTAGTGATGAAACCATCTATCTGAAACTAACCCCATACCTCAAGTTTTGGGGACACCAATAAAATGGGATCTGGATCTGACCCATAGCTGTTTTTGCTTGATTACAGTTTAAAATGTGTAGGGTCACGGCCCTAATCAGTGTTAGTAACAGAACATGACTGCTTCTTGGGCTCATCCTTGGATGACACATGTATGATCTTTCCATAGATATGTTGTTTTCTTTTTAATTAGGTCTGAGAATTCAAGAGATCACAAGCTTATAATAAGGAGCTCCTCTTGATGAAAACAAGATGTCAGACTCATTGATTGCAGATGTACTGAAATGACTGTTCAGCCTTGAAACACTTATTCGTGTAGGAGGTTCTCCACACAATAAAAAGACAGTGCTTTTTCTCATAGCGTCTTCCAGAGACATTCAAATTCAACATGCTTATTTATAAATGCCAAACATACTAATAATATTAGCATTATTGTGTACAAAAAGGATGAATATAAAAATAAATTTACCACATCAAGAAACATCAGAACATTTGCTACTAAAATATATTGGTACCCCAGACTGTACAGAAGAGCAACAATTTTTAAATGAAAAAAACATGCTGCTGAGTGTATGGAGTTAAGCCAAAAGAACATGCCTATGCCATGTTTTAAAAAATGAATGGAAAGATGCCCTCCTCATCCATAGTTAGTGTTTATTATGATGTCACTTAGAAGCAAACACAGAATATCTTTTTCATATGTCGTTCCATTCATCATTTCTATTAATAGAGCAGGTTTCCTAATGTGGCTCCCACAGCCTTTCAATATGTTACTCTGGTTCCCAGTCTGATGAACTGCTGTGCTTTCATAACAAATGTTCTGCTCTCTCTATTTTATGTGGCTAACTTGTGTTTAAAATATCTCTTAAGTAGATACACGTCAATGTTATTGTTAACATTCAGTATTCAGTAGTACTGGAAGAATGTTGAATTATTACTGAACAGGCTAAAAAGAATAAGAAAAAGCTATCCATTATGGTGTTCCCTCTAAATTCAACTGCAAAGAACTACAGTCACTTGAAATAAACCCTGTAACTCCACAGTTAATATGATATGAAGCCTTTAACAGCTAGAGTAATATGCATCTGCCCCCTTATGAACAAGTTATTTCATTTGTTTTTGTGTTTTTTTCCACCAAAATGCAAATACACCAGTATTTAAGCAGTTCTTCGTCAACTTTGAACTTGACTAAATAGTTACATTAAATTTAATCTAATTTATCTTCATAACAAATTATGGGTCAATCCAGCCAATACTTACTACCAGGCACAGTGTTTACTACTGTAAGTAGCCTCATTGATTTCAATGGGGCCTAATTTTCCATGGGGGAGAATTAGCAACGGGGTTTCCAACCTTCCTTTTGGCGAAATGGTGGCATACAAAATATGTTCAGCGGGGCGGAAGGCTGCCTGCTGTCTTCTCTATAGGAAAGTAGGATTGGCATTGCCAGTACCACCCACACACACACCCACACCCACACACTCTCTCTCTCTCTCTCTCCTTTCAGACTTCCCCAGCAACTCTGGGCTACCTAGGATGCCTCAATCTCTAGTGCAGTTATTAAGGAACTCCCAATACTTTTCTAGCTGCTGTGGGAGAGAATATGGGATGACTATGCCATAACAACAGTGCTGTAACAATGCTGTAAAAAGAACTTTTCCTTAACCCTGCAGCCTCCCTCTGTTTATATGTAAAGCATGTAGAGCAGAGGTAGGTATATGTTACTCACAGGAAAGCCAGCATTCCCAGGTAACCCAGGCTTTCCAGGATTCCCAGGAATGCCCTCTGGTCCAGGATATCCAGAAGCACCTTTCTGCCCTCGTGGGCCTGGTTTTCCCTTGAAACAAATTCAAATAGAATATGAATCTACTCAATCTATTCATATTCATGAGCAGTGTCTAAAGTCATAGAAAAAAGATTTCAAAACAATATTTCCTAGGCCCTACTATAATAATAGTCTCAGTAACCTAGATCAACATTTTCAAAAGTGGCCTCTGAGTTTGGATGGCCAATCTGAGATTCCTTGGGTCTGATTTTCAGAGGCGCTGAGGACCTGCAGATCCCAGTGACTTCAGCTAGAGTTGTGACTGTTTGCACATCAGGTGCAAGGTATCTCAGGTGGGACATCCAACAATCAAGGCTTCAGAAGTCAGAGGTGATTTCTGAAAGTATTTGGAGCTATTATATAATTGAGAAATTACATAATTCAAACATGTCTGTATCAAAAACACATGAGAACCTCTCATTAAACAGCACTTACCTTACTAGCCCTTGGTTAAGCTTTCACTGAATGCTATCATGTCATCTTCATCAAAGCTTCAGTGAATTTCTTTCAACAAGATGATTTACCTTTAAACTGCAATATACTAGTGGAAGAGGCTTAGAACTCATGTAACTACACCTCTACCCTGATATAACATGACCCAATATAACACAAATTCGGATATAACGTGGTAAAGCAGTGCTCCGGAGGGGTGGGGTCAAAAGCCAGGGGATCAAAGCAAGTTCAATATAACGCGGTTTCACCTATAACGCGGTAAGATTTTTTGGCTCCCAAGGACAGCGTTATATCGGGGTAGAGGTGTATCTCCAAGTGAATGCACGCACCAGAAATACAAAATATCCTCTCCAACTAGATCACTATGCCTCATCCAAAAATGTGTTTTAAACAGTGATATAAATATGTAAAACATTTGTCATGTAAAACTTGGCTTCAATTTTTAGTGGTACAAGAAACTTGCACCTTGTAATGAGCCTGAGATAAGCTTTGAAATTCCCCAGAAGCCTCCTCTCATCGCTCCTCTCTTCCCTGCTTCTCCTTCCTTTTTCCTGCCTTTCCCCGTGTTCTCTTTGTTCTGCACTACTGATACTACATATGCATCTGTTCAGTACTTCCGAGGGCATATCTAAACTTCTAGAATTGCCACATCACTTAATTTATCCAATAAAATGCTGTCCATCCACTCTGTACAGGATGTGCAGTTTGTTGACAGGCTTCTATTAGGCAGCTGTACTTCTCATTTACCAGAAATGATAGTATGTGAAGCTAGTAAAAGTTATTTACAGCATGTGCTGGTGTGTGTTATTTATTAGTGGACCCAGAAATAGCCTTGTTGTAATGTACACTAGGTAATGTTTATGGAACATTCACTGGTTTCCTCTTCTACTCACCCCTTGTGGAGTGGGGGAAGGATTAGTTCCTCTAAAAAGGAGTAACTGCTTTTTAATGAAAGTGTATTTAATATCTGGGGTCTGATGGAGTGACAAAGGTGGGGAAAGGTCAGAAGCTCAGTCAGCCATATTTGTCATGGGCACATGGATGGAGAGTTCTGAAGGCAGTACACATTCGAAGGAGAATTTATGGGAGCCAATGAGTGAGAGTGTGTGTGTGTGGGTGGGGGGAACAAATGCAGCTAACTTCAGGGTGGTCCCTGTTAATGTGATAAGAACTGTATGATCTGTGTAAACTCTACAGACAAAGAATGTAGTTATAACTTTGCAAATGGGAAGCAGCCTCAGGATATAATTCACTAATTGTACCTCATTCCAATGTGCTGATTAACTGAGAGAGTTCGTTTTCAGTATCATTTAATACCATTTTGTGTTTAATCAAAGATTATTGGCCTGATTCTCATTTACCTTAAGGACAATTACATTTAGATCCACTTTGAGTCCCATTTAGATTGGCAAAGCAGTATAAAGTGGTCTTACGGTAAATGAGAATCAGGCCTTATACTACCACAAGCAATGAATACTTTTGATTTTTATATGCATCAGCATTTGCAGTTATCTGTTTTATAAACCGAACATAGATGGTAGAATCTTGTTACTTACAGGAATTCCAGGTTTCCCAGCTTGACCAGTCATTCCTCTTTTTCCAGTGGGACCCTAGATAATTCAAACATTTGTGAATTGGTCATACCAAAGACATAAAAGAAGATTCTAATGAGAATCTTTTCATTACCTGGCTTTGGATCAGGCCCTAAAAGCATGTCATTTTCAACAATCAAAACAAAGATTTCATAGTGTGGTTGCTACCAGTTTTCCCCTTCTTTAATATACTGTACAATTTCAGATAATTTCAACAGTACCAGAGCTAATCAGGATATTCCAGATATTTAGGTAACTTTGCACCATCAGACAATATCACTGTAACAAAGTACATTTTTCTATTGCACTTTCATCTCTTTTTGAAAAGCAAAGCATACAAAATAAGAAATATGGGCATACTGTATATGCTGACGCCTATATTAGAAAACAGGACTCTTGCCATAGTGAATATTCCCTTTTATCTGGACTCTAAACACAATACGAATGATGAAATAAACAGTTAATTAAAAAAACGACTTTTTGGATTGCACAACCAATGTGGAGACATCTGTGGATTTCGCTAACTTACTGATATGGAGAAGGTAACATTTTCAAAAGCATCTAAGTCCCATTGACTTTCAATGGGTCTGAAGCACTTTTGAGAAGATCCCAAAGCACATAGAAAACTTTAAAAAGCCATTATAAACCACAGTGTATACAGGGATCATTCATCCACTTCAGAGATACAGCCACCTCTGAGTAGACGGCAGTAGTACACAACAACACTACAGCATAGATTGAGTAGAAAAGACCTTTTAAAGTTTTCTGGTCTAAATTATTTTTAACACAATTTCTAGAAATAAAGGCTAGTGAATAACCATACTATGTTAAAACTATATTCCACCTAATAAAGTTTAAACAAACTAAAGATAAAGGTAAATACAAAACCCACCATCCAACTAATGTAAATACCAGAAAGTTAACAAAATACTGTTCCATTGTTTAATTTAATAACTTTTCTTAATAAAACTATGGCACAAAAACTCCACCAATTAAAACTGAAATCTATACATTTAAAGCACACTGTTTCGCTTTCATTAACATTTCAGAGTTCATATAAAATAAAAATAGTTAATTTATGTTCTGTGTGACTAGCCTTGTAAGACTTATTTAGAGCAGCACTATTCACACCACAGAAGCTAAGGTTGTGTCAATGTTTCTATTATTAACCTGCTTTTTTATAAGACTTTAGGCTGTAAAGTTTTGTTCCAGGCTGAATATTGGCTCCAAATTGGCATATGGAGATTTCTTGCTGGGGAGTATTTTCTGACTAATATAATGGAAGTTTTCCCCAGGGAGAGGGTTGAGGGATGACTGTTTTTGTCCTACAGTGTGCATATGTTCTCAAAGTCAATACATCAGAATGCATAGGCGAGGTTTCATGTTGGTACTGGTATATGAGGATTTCAGGTGTTCATTTTGCATTACTGCCCATTTCCAATGTGTCTCAGATTATCATCTATACACAGAAAATGGTTTATTTGCAGCAGGATTGTGGGGTGAGGGTGGGAGTTCTGGGACAAACCACTAATATCCATCCCATTTAAGTTGCAATGGGAATACAGATTACAAATAATCTTTATTCTAATCCTTCTAAAAATATTAGAAGCCAATAAAAGTCACCCAATGGCAGAGTGTGAAATACTTTAGACAACTTACAGCACACCATGAGAACAAAGTATTACTGGTGAAGGAAAATATTTATATTTGATCTTTTCAAGACTTGCTCTGTCATTAGTGTGCTGTTGTTTTGTAGCATACTCCATACTGCCAGGCCTCAGTCGAAAGCCCAGCCATTCTGAATGTACATACTATACAGTCTGATTGGGCTTTCCTTACAGATTATTTCATCAGATGGATCAGTGCTATGTAATTCTGGGTGTTTGGACAGGGCTAGTTTGTCAAGTGGGTTTCCATTTAAGGACATAAAAGGACATTCAAATATTTTGAGAAGAAGCAAATTTGTAAAGGCTTTTCACCACTTCAGGGTAAAAATACTTATCTATCAGGTAGTACTTATTTGCTATCTTAGGTTATTGTGAATTTTTGGTAAGTTTCCATTTCATGCTATTTTTCTCCTTAAGGGATGAAATAGAAACAGGATCATTTTAGTCTCAACACCAATATAAATGTATGATGCCTCAATACCACTGTGCCACTGTCAATCATTTTCAGGAGAACTATCATATCTTTTTTCCATAAGCCTAACAGCTGGAAAAAGTAGGCCAAATATTTCAAAATTGTATTTGATTCTGATATCTGATTCTTAATACAGCGGAGGGATAGCTCAGTGGTTTGAGCATTAGCCTGTTAAACCCAGGGTTGTGAGTTCAATCCTTGATGGTGCCATTTAGGAAACTGGGGTAAAAATCTGTCTGGGGCTTGGTCCTTCTTTGAGCAGGGGGTTGGACTAGATAACCTCCTGAGGTCCTTTCCAACCCTGATATTCTATGATACAGCACATAGGAGCCAGATTGGGGCAGGCCCTTGTGTGGGCACGGGAGAGAGGAAACATGAAAGGAACTTGCTCATTTGTGACCTGAGTACAGGTGGTCGGCCTCAATTGTAGACCTTAGGCTACCTTGAGAGCAATGGCTGACATTTCCTCTAACCCTAACCCCAGCCTACTTTCCCTCAGCCAGTGGAATGCACGGTAAGGGATGTAGAAGTGGGCATACTCCTCCGGCACACCCTGGGAGCTTCAGAAGACATTGTGCTCTGGAGTGGTGAAACTCTTCACTGCCTACAACTCAGAGTGGTGCCTTAAAGGAAGTGTTGAAACTTAGGTAAATACACATTAACAGTTCCTAAAATATTTGGAAATATAAATATGTTGTAATAAAATATGGCAAAAGGAGACATACATCAGGTAATTAGGGCCAAAAATCAACCAACTCCAAAATCAGTTGGCATCTTGAATCTGGCCTAATTTGAAATCTAAATATCTTTTATAGAGAAAAGTCTAGTGAGCACAGGGAATTCTATGGAGAAATACAAATGAAGCATACCTAATTTGATGGGGACCCTGTTCAAGTCACACCAGTGGACAACTATCCTATTCATCGCTGTATGGTTTTAGGTAGCGATCAGGTCCATTGTGTTTGTGAGGACTTAATAAGGCGTAGAGTGTCAATAAGTGGCAGGAAGTCATGTTAAAATAGAACATGAAGACAAATACTGCAGTCATCTTTCAGCACAACAGCTGTAAATCATGTTTTGTTCTTAAAGGGACCCTTATGATTTAAAAACTTCACTTTGTCTTCTAAGGACAATAATGGTTGTTACAATTGCAAACACAAAAGAATTACAATAAAGTGGAGTTTTCTTTTTTTTTTTTCCACCTACTTCTGATCCTCTCTCTCCCTTTGGTCCTTGTTCCCCCAATTCACCTGGTTCACCCTTTAGAAAGAACAAAAAAAAACAAAAAAACAAGCAAACACAATTGGCCATGAAGGTAGGAGAGAAATAAATTATTTCCAATAACAAACACAGAAGCACAATACATACAGCTAACTGCCTGGAACACTTACTGGAGGCCCTTGTTGTCCAATTGCTCCTCTTAGACCTGGAAGCCCTGTGTGACCCTAGAAACAGAAAACATAAATATCACTGCAGAGATAACTCTGATGAGCTGATCATTTTCTTCTAAAGCCCAATCCTGGGAGGAGCTGCGGATATGTTTACATTGCAAAATAACCCACGATGGCAAGTCTCAGAGCCTGGGTCAAATGATTTGGGCTCACACGACGAGGCTAAAAATAGCACTGTAGATGTTCCTGCTAAGGCTGGAGCCCAGGCTCTGAAACCTGACAAGGGGCATGGGTCTCAGCTGGGACCCACTAGCCCAAGTCAGATGACCCAGCTTCTGAGACTCGCTGCCATGGGTGATTTTTTGCACTGTAGATGTACCCTGAAAATCCTCAACTCCACCGAGTTAAATGGAATTCAAGCTGCTCAGCACCTCATGGAATTAAGGCCTTAATGAGCCTTTCTTCATGACAATCCCTACTTCACGCTCACCATGGGAGGGAATTATACATTGTTTAAAGTTTTCTGCATTCTTGCGAGATTGGCTCATACTTGGTTTATTGGTTTATTATAGGTCTGATCTGTTTTGTGTGTGCAAGATCTTTCTGTCAGGGACTGGTTTCAGAGTGGTAGCCGTGTTAGTCTGTATCAGCAAAAACAACAAGGAGTCCTTGTGGCACCTTAGAGACTAACAAATTTATTTGGGCATAAGCTTTCGTGGGCTAGAACCCACTTCAACAGATGCATGAAGTGAAAAATACAGGAGCAGGTATACATACATGAAAGGATGGGGGTTGCTTTACCAAGTGTGAGGTCAGTCTAACGAGATAAATCAATTAACAGCAGAATACCAAGGGAGGAAAAATAAGGTGAGAGTAACAATAGGGAGAAATTGGTATTGGGGAATTTCTGTTACTCTCACCTTCTTGTCAACTGTCTGTAACCTACTGTTACTCTCACCTTCTTGTCAACTGTTTGTAATAGGCCACTCTCTTACCACTTCAAAAGTTATTTTTCCTCCCTTGGTATCCTGCTGTTAATTGATTTATCTCATTAGACTGACCTCACACTCCTCATTGTTTCTGTCAGGGACTGTATCTTTTTGTTTTGCTGATGCCACAACAGTAACAATTGTAATGAGTGTTTGTTATAGTGAGGTTACAGCATATTTGCAGGAAAACTGCATAAAACATACACAAAATTATTAGGATGAAAGTTACAAAATAATAGTGTTTGCAATTCCAGACAAATTTATTAGTTTATTCGATACAGTATAAATTTACACTAAGAACTAATCAATACAGGTGAAGCATCAGCAGCTCACTTGTGTGAGAGTGTGTGTGTGTGTGTGCGCACATGAGAGAGAGAGAACAGCAATTTTGTTTTGCTGTTTTACAAAGTAAGTGGTATTTACCTTGAATCCCTCATCACCAGGTTCTCCTCTATCTCCACATTCACCACTAGGACCCTAGAGAGACAACCAAAGAGCAGAGTTTAATGGCTGAATTGAAATACTGCTGCAGTAACAATACATCTGGGCCTTTCCTTCAGAACAAACCAATCAACCAGCTGTGAGGTTACCAAAACATACATACTGTTAAATTAGAAAATCAGCTAAGTCCACGGAATAAAAATGAACCATTTCTAAAACAAAAATGTATTACAGTAAGACATGCAACCCATCAAAAATATATTGTAAATGAAGACCACAGTCCAAGCTTCTAACCTCCCACAGCTGCAAATCTGGAATAATTCTATTGACATCTAAGGAATCTCTCCAGATTTACACCCATGTAAGTAAGATCAGAATGAGACCCTAACTTTTTTTTTATTTGAAGGGATCATTTGATTCAAATTGCAGAAGATTATAGGAAGGTGCCATTACCATGATTAATATGTAAAGAAAACAAATGACAGGGACCATTAGGTACAGATGGAACCTGTTTTATAATGAACCTGCCTATAGTGAAACTCTGTTCCTCAATCCCTTAGCAAAACCTGCATAAAGAGGTTTAGTGTATGAGAACTGTACAGAAGATGGGGGAGGCAGGGAAACCTCTCACCTAATCCAGAGGCAGGGCCCTGTGAATGATGGTGCTGCTACTATCGCATCCCATCACCTGCAGTAGAAGCTGCAGTTTGCTGACTGCATTTAAAGGAAAAGTCTCAACTCCCAAATCTGCAAGGTGCTGGGTCCCCGCTGGGAAGGGTTAAGCGCTTTAATGCTCATTGCAGTCAATGAACCAAATCCTGCATCCACTGAAGCTGATGCGTGCAGGATCTTAGCCAGTGGAGGTAAGGAGGCTCAGCACCTTCCTGAAGGCACTCAGCATTTAGGTGGATGGAGATTTTAATAGGGAGCAGCTTTTCCCTCCCAGTATCTGAAATAAAAGCACTAAGAAAGCAAATATTGCTTTATTTCAAGGTTACCAGGGGATCATCAGGCGCAGTGGATCTTCAAAGTTTATGAACTGACCCACTGGCCATCTCTATTACACGCTCATCACCACAGTACTGATGCCAGGTCCCTACTTCTCCCCTGCACTCTAATGTTTCTGCAGAGACAGCTGCTGTAGAGCTCAGCTACATGGCATGCATGGGGTTGTGGAATCCCCCTCCGTTGCCTCTCCCCTTTTCTGTGTTTCCATTAGATTTTGGGCCTCCTGAAGCAGCCACGTGGTATGCTTCCCAGCGGAAACCCACATGGAATGGAATGACTCTGCATACAACTTTTGCTCCCAGGGCCGGCTCTAGCTTTTTTGCCGCCCCAAGCAACAACAAAAAAAAAAAGGGCGGCCGGACTGCCGAAGCAAAAAAAAACAACCGGCAGCTGCAGGGAGCGCGTGGAGGGCAGTCAAGGCAGCTCGCAGGGGGGTGAAGGGCGGCGCCTCGCAGCCGGGCGAGAGGGATTCCACCCTCCGGCTTTGGGGTGCCTCTCCTGGCCGGGCAGGGGGAGCCCCTGGGGGCTGCAGGAGGTGCTGGCTCAGCCGCTCCTTTAAAGGCGGCTCGGCTGAGCCGGGCTCAGAGCGGCGCGGGAGCGGAGGCCGGTGCAGGCAGCGGGGAGTGGCTCGTCCCAGGGAGCACGGTGAGCGGCGGGGATCGCTAGTTCCTGCCCCCCCCACCCCCCGGGCCGGGGTCCGTGCCCCTGCAGGGCTGGGCTGAGACTGGCAGAGCACAGGGAGCCGGCCGGGGGCTCCGGAGCTGCGGACCGGGCTGCCAAAGCAAAAAAAAAAAACACAGCAGGGCGGCCAGAATGTGCTGTCCCAAGATTGGCCGGAATGCTGCCCCTTTAAATGTGCTGCCCCAGGCACGTGCTTTCTCATCTGGTGCCTGGAGCCAGCCCTGTTTGCTCCAGTTAGCATGGCAGAATCAACACAGCTATGGATGAGTGAACTAGGTTCTCTTCTTTCTCAGGCATCTTCATGAGAATTGTTAACTGAGTTCCCCCTGGAGGTCCAAATTCTGTCTTCATTTACATCTTCTCATTCCATTGCCTTCAAATTCTTCTTTGTAGGTAGTGCTCACACCATTTTAATAAACAAATCATCATAGCAGCTCACCCTCGCACAGTTGCATTCATTTTGCATTGCTAACAGGAATGAAAAGACACTTATATTGGGTCACTAAAACAAGCAGATAACTACTTGGAACAAATTCTGTTCTCAGACATGTTCATCTAAATGAAAAGTAATCTCATTAGGATAATTTAACAGGGAGTACAGATCTGCTGAGTAAGAAGGTGCCATTTTTGGACAGCCACTTTTTACAGTAAAACAATGTGTTCAGTTTTGTTTCTAATGACACTGGTTCTGCACCTTTGTATGACAAAGTGACCCTAGACTTCTGAGGCAACTGTGGAACTTGTGGAAACTCCATTTACTGCCTCTTGTCTTGAATCACTAATATAATTTTTTTGAGAAAGAAAGACCTACTGGTTCACCTATGGGCCCAGGTGGTCCCAGTACTGTGTTGTCTTCGCCTGGGTAACCCTAAAAGGAAAATAATTATTAAAAATATTTATTTCTGATAAGGAAAATCTACCTAATCAAGTTTTTTTTACTATGCAATACATTCCAATTTTATCTTCAATATTAAACAGAAATAAACATTTCATACAGTGCACACACATGCAAATATGGATTATATAACACATTTATACCAATTAGTGGTAGTGACTACTATCATTAAGGCTGCAGAAAACCCCCTGCTTTTACATGCACTGCACTTTCAAAAACATTCACATTTTGGGCTAATTACTCCTAATCCAATAGGTGTAGAGGAAACACCATTAATTATACTGAATATCATAATAATTATATAGGTTAATTTTATGATGTTTTAAATGTCACACTACTACCCACACCAACAGATAAAACACTCTCTGCTCCAGTAACATATTGCCCTTAAAGACTAAGGGCCAGTTTTTCTTAGGTGTTTAAGCATTCACAGATCCAGAGAGGTGCCTTGTAGGATTTTCAATAGAGCCTAAGCAGGTTAACCTAACTCCCATCGACTTCATGATTGGTAGTTGCCAATCTACTTAGGTGCTTTTGAAAATTCCACCAGGCACCTATCGGCATCTTTAGGAGCCTAAAAACCTTTGAAAAACTGGTCCTAATAGGTTACTCTGCAAGGCCTTGATCCTACAAGCTCATCTGCATGGGTGGATCTGTGTACCTGTCTGACACCCCATTGCCTTCAGTGAGCATAAGGGTCCGCCTGCAGGATCGAGGTCTAAAAGAATCAGAGTGAATCTATAACATTGGGTCCTGATCCTGTAATCACTTTCTACCAAGCATAGGCCCTAATCCACCAAAGCACTTAAGCATGTATTTGACTTTAAAGTCAAGTCAATGGAAATTCTCACATGCTTAAAGTTAAGAACAAAGTTAAGTACTTTGCTGGATCTACGTTGTTTACTACTGTAAGCACACTCAGGGAAGTCAATGGTGCTGTCTGGTAGTGCAGAAAATGACTGCAGAACTAGGACCTTATGTTTTATAAGCTGAAACATTTTATCATTCTAATTCTTAACTTTATCTTCCTGTAATTTGTTTCCCCAGTTTTAAATTTTTGCTCACACTGCATCACAACAGCAGAGGTGTCATTCTTTTTCCCTTTGATGGTTTTGGATAAACAAAGGCTGTGAAAACTGTCTTTTGAGAAATGCTTTGATAATCTATGAATGTACCGCAACATTTACACCCTTTACAATCACTGGGACTGTAAACAACAAGAACCAGTCTCCGTACCTTCTCTCCTTTGGGTCCTGGAGGACCAGGTGATCCTGGCTGACCCTGATGACCCTAAAAAAAACCCCAAACAACTAAATATAAAATGTTATATATTGCTCAGATCAGTACTTTCTGCTGTATGATAAATTGAATAGTGACAGTTCAGACAAATTATGGGCCCAGTCTGGAAATTTGTTGCAGGCAGGTAGACCTCTAGGTGTACAGTCACAGAGGCTCTGTCCAGACAAAGGGGGCCAAGTGCAGGATCAGGGCATTAGTTTGCAATTAATATTTGAAGACAAAGATTTGATGATTATTCCATTAGGTGACAGCAGGAATCCACCTATACTTTGCTTCTACTATATCAGTTTGGAAGAAAATGATTATTTTTTGAGAGAGGCCACAAAACATAAATGTCCTTCTTCTAATCTTGTTAAATCTAAAAACTACAGGTTCTCTTATTGAAAGGGGAAATGCCTGTCCAATCAGCAGGTAATGGCTAAGTTTTTAGGAGCTCTCTTCTGCAATTATCCTACATAAGTAGTCCTTACCTATGGGACAGTCCTAATGAGTGCAGTGGTCGAGAGCAAGGATTTCATGATTGGGCCTCATGTGCGTAAGAAATAATTGCCAGTGAAACTTTATTATTTATCAATCCATCCATCAAGATTAAATTTATTCATTAAAAATTAGTTTTCATGTAAAAATATCTGGTGTGTCGGTCACCTAGTTGGATATTTACACATTCTTTGTATAGCCGACCTCCAATTATGAGAGATTGTTCAAAATATATTGTAATCACAAAATTATATCTCAGATATAAATACTGACATATATACACACACACACATATACATTAATTTGGTAATAAGCTCACCATGTAACCTGGAATTCCTGGCTCTCCTTCAGGTCCCATTACTCCTAAATGTCCCTGTTAAACAGAATAATCAGTGATAAAGAAACTAATTGCTTGGCACTTGAGTAATGGTTTCTTCTTTGTACAGAGGATGTGTATGCAGGCATGAATATCATTACTGACCATTAGAGGGCATACAAGAAATCTGTACAAAACCAGGGTTGCCAACTTTCTAATTGCACAAAACCGAACATCCTTGCTCCGCCCCTTGCCCTGCCCCTTCATCACTCCCCCCCCCCCCCCCCCCTCTGTTGCTCACTCTCCCACACCTTCACTCACTCACTCATTTTCACAGGACTGAGGGTATGGGCTTTGGGGTGGGGCCATGAAGGGTTGAGGGTGTGGGAGGGGGCTCCGGGCTGGGGCAGGGGGTTGGGGTGCAGGAGGAGGCTACGGACTGGGGGCTAGGGCCAGGGATAAGGGGCTTGGGGTGCAGGAGGGGGCTCTGGGCTGGGGCCGAGGGGTTTGGAGTGTGTGGAGGGCTCCGGGCTGAGGCAAGGGGTTGTGGTACAGGAGGGGGTGTGGGCTCTTAGGTGGGGCCAAAAATGAGGGGGTCAGGGTGCAGGAAGGGGCTCTGGGTTGAGGCACAGGGTTGGGGTAT
Source organism: Terrapene triunguis (assembly GCF_002925995.2). Taxonomy (NCBI): domain Eukaryota; kingdom Metazoa; phylum Chordata; order Testudines; family Emydidae; genus Terrapene; species Terrapene triunguis. The sequence continues at coordinate 39,753,212 of NW_020664561.1, read as the reverse complement.
GGGAGGGGTGCGGGCTCTGGGTTGGGGCCAGGGATGAGAGGTTTGGGGTGTAGGAGGGGGCTCTGGGCTGGGGACGAGTGATTGTAGTGCGGGAAGGGATTTCAAGCTGGAGCAGGGGGTTGGGATGCGGGAGGGGGTTCAGGTTCCAGGAAGGAGTTTGGGTGCGGGAGGGGGCTTAGGGCTGGGGCAGGGATTTGGGGTGTGGGCTCCAGGTGGTGCTTACCTCAGATGGCTCCCTGGAAGCAGTGGCATGTCCCCGCTCCAGCTCTGCATGCTGCCCCTGTCCGCATGCGCCGCTCCCGCAGCTCCCATTGGCCACGGTTCCTGGCCAATGGGAGCTGCAGAGCTGGCACTCGGGGTGGGGGCAGTGCGCGGAATCCCCCTGGCTGCGCCTCTGCCTAGGGGCCGCAGGGACATGTTGCTGCTTCTGGGGAGCCGCACAGACCCAGGGCAGACAGAGAGCCTGCCTTAGCCCCGCTGCGCCGCATCCGGATTTTTAACAGCCCAGTTAGCAGTGCTGACCGGAGCTTCCAGGGTCCCTTTTCAACCGGGTATTCTGGTCGAAAACCGGACACCTGGCAACCCTAGTACAAACAGGGCCTTATCCAAAGCCCATTGAAGATGATGGAAAGACACCTATTTTAGAATAGGGGGTGAATTTAAAAATATGACTTTAGAATATGATTCTGATCACAGACACATGGGTGCTTGTGTCAGAAAATCCCACTTACAAGGAACAGACTATATTTTTGGAGTATCTGAGAATAAACTTTGTTCAAAGATAAAAAACATTCCCCCACTGATAGTATTGTTTGTATACATCTTATATCATCTTTGGTCTAAAAATGTTTTAAGGTGGTCAGTTATAAACATCCTTCTTTATTATATTCAGCAGATGATTCCTGAACTACTTAGTCTAGGCCAAGATTCAGGGTAACCTTGTGTGATGACAATAGACAGTGTAGATTGTATTAGCTATTCTAGGAACAAGACAGAGAGAAATGTAGGGTCTATCTGTGTCCAGCAGCCTCAATAAAAATTACCTTTTTAATTCACTACAAGCAAGACTTGTCTCTTCCCCTCTATGAGATTCCATGCCCCTAAACTGTAAATACATGACTCCATAAAAAATATATTGTACTAACCAATGGACCTCTAGTTCCTCTTGCGCCTTTAGGACCAAATTTTCCAGGTTGGCCAGCATCACCTGTGGCTCCAATCTCTCCTGGAGGTCCTAGCTGCCCCTTTTCCCCCTGTTGGTGTTATTTTATGGAAAGAATTAAGACATTTACATTACAATTAAATATCAGTTTATACCTTAGCAAAAGAGTATCATTTAGTAAGGGTATTATTTTTAAACACACAATTTGCTTTTAACTGTAGTTTTTAAATCTGAGAATCTAGGACATGCAGTGAGGAGTATTTCACTAACAAGCATGATGGTTTGTTAGTAATTTATTTCTATATTAGCCAAACTGAATGTTTTATGCTACTACTAGTGATGGGCTCAACCTGCAAAATCCAGAGCCACATTTTGATGCAAACTTCACCTGAGCTGTACGGAACTTGGATCTGATGTTCTGTTTTGGGACCATACCTACCTACTACAGGCTCCATTGCTGTGCAAGTGATAGAAAATTATTTGCCCAACTTCAGGGCAAAGTGTGAGATGAAGTATATGGGGACTTGATTCCTCTTACGCCTAGGGTTTCCTGGCTCATCGCATGAGCCTAATGATACAAGTGGCACAAAAACTTATGGTATCTTCTGGGGCTCTGGATCCATCAACACCAAGTGATTAAGAGGAATTATTTTGTAATAGAAATTCAAGGCTCACACAGAAAGGAAAGTAGGAAAGCTGAAAAAGACATTACCTTTCTTCCTGGGCGACCCCTTTGACCTGGATTTCCTGGTGTTCCTTCAGGTCCCTGTGTATTTATCATGGAGGGAGAAACAGATATTGAGAGGGCTCTGAGAACATGTTTAAATTGCACTCCAGATTGGATAATCTCTGTGAGGCCTTTGAAAATTAGAGATGTAGGTGGAAAATTTTTATTAACCTTGGCCTTAAGTTAGCATGGGTTATTAGAATGAAGTAAGCATCAGGTCACTTTTATCAAATGAGTGAAAAGGCACCAAAACCAGCCAAACAGAAAATATTCATGTGGGAATAGAAGTAATTTTGTCTTCAAGCCAAACACTGCATCTAGTGAAGTATGATATGCAGACAGTGGAAAACTGACAGTGGATCCCAAGGTTCCGTCTATAGAGGGAGCCCTAGTGAGAGCAGTAAGGCCCATGCAGGGCTCACCGCAGGTCTGAGGCCTAAACCAGTAAGCAGCAGGCAACATGGTGCACAGTTCATTGCTGCCAGCCACCCAGTAATCCAGGTGCAGGGCCCACCAAGCAGGAGATGAATATCAGGTCCATGCTGCCCCTGCTATTCAAGTTACACCACAATATGACCAAACCAAGGGGGTGGAGGGGGGATGCCAGGCTGTTACTAGGAGTCTTATGATTCCAAATGAGCCAGAGTGCTCAACAATTGATGCTGACTTTCAAGGGGGAGAGAAGAAGTGTAGGGTTTCTTTTTCTGGAGGGGAGAGAGACATTTTGGTGAATTCAGGATCAATGCAGGTTAAACCCATCTCCTACTTTATAATCCTCCTCTATGTTTAGACACGGCCCCAAAGCAAAACTATTGGTTAAAACATCACTGAATTTTGAGGAAATTCATTTCCTGGTCTAGAGCTGAACTTTGGAGCTTGTCCATATGCTCATAATGAGGCCAAACCAAAATGCAGGGTCCAAACATTCTCAACCTTTGAGACCTTTAAGGAAGAAGGAAAGCAATTTACTATAATGGCCTTTGAAACATCTGAAGGAGCAGAAGCCTGAAAAAGCTTCAGCTAACAAACAGCTAACCACCCAATTAGTCTTGTTTTGTGATGCACAATAAGACTTTGATGATGAGATTTGCTGTATAAAAATATAATTTTATAAAATGAAGATGTGCTAAAGCTGGGTTGTTTTTTTGACCATTTCAGTATATCAAGTAGTGCAAACAGAAAGCATTCAAAGTGTTCTGAGTTCTTCCGATGTTTGTAGCAAGGAGAAGAAAATAGCCAGCATGGTACTGCTGATCTCCAGATTTATGCAAAGTTAGTAGGGCTTAAAATCAGCAAAGAGGAAACTAAAACCATGAGAATCAGCTGAGTCAATGTCAGGGACCATAAACCCTGGCCCACAGGGCTCTGTGGAGCTAGCAGATTCCAACTTGCCACCCAGGGACCAGCTAATTGTTATCAGAATAGGAGCTGAACTCAGACAGAGGACCCAGTCCCCAGAGCTGATTGGCAGAACACTTGGGGCCCTGATTGGTCCACAGCCCCTATTTAAACCCAGCACAGGAACAAGAAGTGTCCATGCATCTGGGATCCACCTTGATCTGGACTGTGCCTTGTGCTTCCTGCTCCTGCAGCTTGACTCTGGTTATCGATCTCTGGTTCTGCTCTCAAGTATGTCTCCAGTTTCTGGGGTCTCCTGGTAACCTGACTCTGCCTGCTTCCTGACATTCAACTCTTGGTTTGCCTTCTGGGCTGTCTTGGATTCTGACTTCTGTGTGGCTGATCCGGCCTGACTCCTGCTTTGACCACTAGGTCAGACTGCCCACGTCCCGGTCATGACAATCAGCTTTAATTCCCTCTGGGGACTCTAGCTGCTGTGCTGCCTCTCTGCATGCCTCCAACATCCCTGACCATGCCAAGGGCTCAGTTTAGCCCTATACTTTTTATTCTTGAAAAATATAAGAAGCTTGTTCAATTAGTGATTTCAGTGTTTCCCCTAATGCATTACATAAAATCTTAAAGCATTTGACTCTCTGGGACTGCATATCTCAGGGGACTTGATCGTGGGGTGAAAAATATAATATGCTCCTTTCTCAGTTTGTGAGAATGTTTCTTTAAGGAGCCAAGAATAAGCAGTATGTTGCAGAGGTCCTCCAGAAGAGTTTAAAATTGAAGACAGTTGGAATGCCTGAGCTTCCAAGAAGAGAAAAGTTCTCAAGAAAATGCAAATAGGGACAGGTGAACCCAGCTACCCAAATTTAGCAAAGGAATGTTACAAATACTTATGTTTCTAAGGGCTTGTCTACACTACCGCGGTAGTTCGACGGCTGGCAATCGAACTTCTGGGTTCGATTTATCGCGTCTGGTCTGGACGCGATAATTCGAACCAGGAAGTGCTCGCCGTCGACTGCGGTACTCCACCTCAGCGAGAGGAGTACCGCGGAGTCGACGGGGGAGCCTGCCTGCCGCGTGTGGACCGCGTCTGAACCGCGGTAAATTCGAACTAAGGTATGTCGACTTCAGCTACGTTATTCACGTAGCTGAAGTTGCGTACCTTAGATCGAATTGGGGTGTTAGTGTAGACCAGGCCTAAGTAATTACAATGTCCAGTATTCAATCCAGATTTGAACAGAAAGGCTACAAAATTATCCAGAATCTTGAAACTCTCAGAACTACCTCAGCTGCAGGTTCAAGACATGCCTCAGGTGTATGATTCCAATTTCAACCATGACCAACTGATTACTCATCTTCAACTGTGGGAAGCCAACTGTCAGTTTACAGAAAGATCAGTGAAGTCAGTTCAGAGATACCTCAGTATGCTAAACCAAAGCAAATTTCCACTGTTTTCAAAGTGGTGATATTGATAAATGATTTTGGACATCAGTAACTAATGATGTATACGAGCGAGTCCCAGAATAAGTTATAGCTTTCATTTGATCAGATGGACTCAAGGTAAGTGTTATTTGTGCTCTCTCCCTTTGAGGGAAGGGGAACATAACAGCAGGGAGAGGATGGCTGAGGCCTTCTCTCTAATCTATGTGGTGCCCTGTGAATAAGAATATTTAAGTCCCTTGTCCATTCACACTGTCTGTGTCTAGACTCTAAAAAAGGTACTTTTTGTAAAGTGACTTTGAAATTGCCTCCCTTCCCTCAGTTAAGCAGAATCTGGGGAAAGTGATTTAACAGAAATTCGGCTCAGCGGAGCTCATCTGATGAATTTTCCAATTCTAGGCCAGTTGTTTGGCACAGTCTAAAAGTTCTTTTCATCTGATAGCTGTTCAGTGGTTTCTCTAGAATAAGTTATTGCTTTCACTCTGGTTCCTAGTGAATGCAGGTGCCCATGTGATGATTGGTACCAAGTGGCACTATTGATATTCTCAGCAGAAAAGCTAAGTGTTGATTGGGGATGGTGGCTGAACTGACTTGTCATTCCTACAGGTGGTCTTTCAAAGATAGCGTTGAGGCACATAGCTGAGGCAGCACAGGGTCTATGGGGAAACTGTTTTGTAGATTGAGAGCGCACCTTTCACCCTACAGGCTGTCACTCTTTACAAGCGCTAAATTCTTTTGCAGAACTTTTTTTTTAAAAAGTTTTAAGGCTTATAATTCATTGTTATAAAAGGATTTGTAGCTAAAACCTGGTTACACTTTAAAGCCTGAAGCCTCGGCATTTATAAAAGTTGCAGATTGTTTTTATTTATTCAGTACTAGGTGCTTTATAGACCAAAAAATGGCAGCTTTCTACCACAAGAAGCTTACAATAACAGACAATAAAACATTAGACAATCAAAGGATGACAATAAGGACACAGGTAGGGGGAGGAGGAGGACAATGTGTACAGCATGAAAGGTCATGACATAACATTTACTGCTATGTATGTAACTTGTCAGGAGGGGTTTGAAGTAGGAGACTTTAAATTACTGGTATATGTTGCACAGGATCCTGGTGATTGTTCCAGGCATAAGGGAGTGACAGTGAGGAGTCAAAAATCTGCCAAAAGGTTCCACATTTAAAAAATGGCCAACATGGTTCTCTTCTTATCCATGCATCAAGCCATGGAAAGTTATATGGAAGTGGCGAGCTCATTCAAAGGAGATATTTCTTTTTGCAAGAAGTAATACCCAGCTTGGTTGAAATTTATACTTACTGGAATACCCATTATGCCAGGTTCACCAGTGGGGCCTGTAATTCCTGGAATTCCGGTTTCTCCTTTTTCACCATCCTCTCCTGGAAGCCCTTGGTCTCCAGGGATCCCCTAAAATACAGCAGAAGAATAAATCAAGCCTGAAAAGAATTAAACTGTTATTTGAACCATGTTACACAAGAATTCCCTGCTTATTTTTGGCCCTGATCTAAAGCCGATGGGGTCTTTCCACTGACTTCCAAAAGGTTTTTGGATCAGGCCCCCAGTTAGGGTGAAATGATTTTTATCCAGTTCAAATTGCCCTCATAATGCCAGATTTTTGCCTGAGTCGTATGCAACTGCACAATTCTTTGGAGGCCTCACAAAATCTTCCTTCCTTCGTGTCCCTTGCACAGGGGCCTAGTATAGTCTCGGTCCTTATACTCCTTTGAAAGCAAGGACTGCGAGTGGCTTAGCACTTGGCCACTTTTGGTTGGCTATGTAAAGAATCACATGTTGCACCCTCTTAAGGGTCACAGTCACTGTGCTCCCCCAAGCACTGGGGTTGTGGCAGGAAGCATTGTGCCTCCCTGAGTGCCCTTTCCCAGATTTCTTACTGGGCTGGTCCATAGGGTCCATAAATAGTAAGGCAATAGCTTTTACAATCCTTAGTTATTTTACATTAAGTGCATCATTGGGCTTGTGAAATACAGATAAGAAAAACTGGACTTAGGTAGGTAGGTTCTTAACTACGTAAGTAAAACCAGGAATATTTCACACCTATTATGAAAAATGAAGACTACCTTTGAGCCATCTTTCCCTTGTACACCATCTTCTCCTGGGGATCCTGGTTCACCCTAATTTTGAGAAGAAATAAAACAAAGTTACTGCCACTTCCCAAATATCTGAAGGAGCTCTCTTTGTTGGGACAGAGTTGCCTGTGAAGAACTTGTGCTGTTTAGCATTACATGCATTTTTGAACTGAAATCAGATTTTTGTAGACAGATTTTTTTGTTGCTGGGATTTTTTTTTGGTCTTCATTAGAACGTAAGAATGGCCATAACGGGTCAGACCAATGGTCCATCTATCCCAGTATCCTGTGTTCTGACAGTGGCAGGTACCAGATGCTTCAGAAGGAATGAACAGAGCAGGGCAATAACTAAGTGATCCACCCTATCATCCAGTCCCAGCTTCTTGCAGTCAGAGGTTTAGGGACATCCAGAGCATGGGGTTACGTCCCTGACCTTCTTGGCTATTAGCCATTGATGGACTTATGCTCCACAAAATTATTTAATTCTTTTTTGAACCCAGTTATACTTTTGATCTTCACAACATCCCCTGGCAAGTAGTTCCACAGGTTGACTGTGTGTTGTGTGAAGAACTTCCTTTATGTCTGTTTTAAACCCACTGCCTATTAATTTAATTGCTTGATCCCTAGTTCTTGTGTTATATAACGGGGTAAATAACACTTCTTTATTCACTTTCTCCATCCCATTCATGATTTTATAGACCTATCATATCCCCCTTAGCCTTCTACTTTCTAAGCTGCGCAGTCCCAGTCCTTTTCTCTATCTCCTTGTATGGAAGCTGTTCCATATTTCTAATAATTTTTGCTACCCTTCTCTGTACTTTTTCAAATTCTAATATCTTTTTTGAGATGGGGGAACCAGAACTGCATGCAATATTCCAGGTGTACCATGGATTTATATAGTGGGTTTATAATATTTTCTGTCTTATTATCTATTTCTTTCCTAATGGTTCCTAATATTGTGCTTTTTTGACTTTAAAATCTTATGACCATGAAATTAACCAAAATGGACCATGAATTTGGTAGGTCCCCATTAATGGCTCAGTTATATATATCGCTCAAGATCAACACTGTCCATGAAAAAATCATCACTTACCAACAGTTACAACACCAAGGTATTTTAGGTTCTGCAATATTTGTCTTTATTAGGGTCTGATCCTGAGAGAGACTGAGCACTCATAACTTTGCCTTCACAGCAAATTGCAGGTGTACTGCACCATAGGAAATAACTTTGTGGTATCTGTAATACAGTGGTGTGATAAGTGTTGACTTTTTAATGCTGAGTTTATTTTTCTCCAAGGATTAGCAGAATCTTGGAACCTACTTCAATTAGGATTCTCTAAAGGAAGAAAATGGGGTGTTGAGGAATTGATGGAATGTACAATTACATTCTAAAGCTGAAGTTACAAAGGGTCTTGCTTTATTCTTGTCAAAACTTTCTAGAAAAAATAATTTCAAACCAACCTGATAACTTTCTTTGACAGGGTAACAAGCCTTGTGGATAGGGGAGAAGTGGTAGATGTGGTATATCTTCACTTTAATAAAGCTTTTGATACTGTCTCGCATGACCGCCTCATAAACAAACTAGGGAAATGCAACCTAGATGGAACTACTATAAGGTGGGTGCAAAAGCGATTGGAAAACCGTTCCCAAAGAGTAGTTATCAGTGGTTCACAGTCATGCTGGAAGGGCATAATGAGTGGGATCCAGCACGGATCAGTTCTGGATCCGGTTCTGTTCAATATCTTCATCAATGATTTAGATAATGGCATAGTGAGTACACGTATAGTTTGCAGATGATACCAAGCTGGGAGGGGTTGCAAGTGCTTTGGAGGATAGGATTAAAATTCAAAATGATCTGGACAAACTGGAGAAATGGTCTGAAGTAAACAGGATGAAATTCAATAAGGACAAATGCAAAGTACTCCACTTAGGATGGAACAATCAGTTGCACACATACAGAATGGGAAATGACTGCCTAGGGAGGAGTACTGTGGAAAGGGATCTGGGGGTCTGTAGCGGGGTGCTTACCCTGCTCCTGCCTGGAAGGGCTTAAAACAACCCTGGCAGAGGTCTGCAGCTCTAAAAGCTGGGCTGATTAGGGAAGTAGCCACAGCTGGGCCACGCCCCAATCAGGCCACAGCTGGGCTGTATAAAAAGGCTGGGAGCCAGAGGCCAAGGAGTCTCTCTCTGCATTTAGAGAGAGAAGGGCCTGGCTCCAGGGAGCTAGACAGGGTACCTGTAGTGGAGCAGGTCTGGGGAAAGGCTGAGGAGCTGGGGGGCACCAGCCTGGAAAGCCCCAGGCTGCGGCCTAGTATTAGGCCAAGGGGTACTGGGGGTTGCAGAGGGCAGCCCAGGGCGAGTCCAAGGGAGCAGGTCCAAACCCCCCTTGCCAGTGATGAGTGGCCTATACTGCAGTCTGCCCCAGGGAGCGGGGGCTAGTTGGTGACTGGCAGTGGCCTAGTGCTGAGGCAAGGTGGGGATAGTGGGTGGGGGTTCCCCAGGGAGGGGAGACCCAGATCTGTGGGGTACTGCCAGGGGGCAGCATCCCAGTAATAGGGGCACTGGGTCCTGGGAGGGCCACGGGCGTCAGAAGAGGACAAGGTGGATCACTGGCCTGCAGAGGGCGCTCCAGAGGCTGGTGAGCTAATTCCCTGGACGACCAGCAGGAGGCGCTGCAGGGGTGAGTCCACTCCTCTACAGGGTCATAGTGGATCACAAGCTAAATGAGTCAACAGTGTAACACTGTTGCAAAAAAAGCGAACATCCTTCTGGGATGTATTAGCAGGAGTGTTGTAAGCAAGACATGAGAAGTCATTCTTCTGCTGTACTCTGCGCTGATTAGGCCTCAACTGGAGTATTGTGTCCAGTTCTGGATGCCACATTTCAGGAAGGATGTGGACAAATTGGAGAGAATCCAGAGAAGAGCGACAAAAATGATTAAAGGTCTAGAAAACATGACCTCTGAGGGAAGACTGAAAAAATTGGGTTTGTTTAGTCTGGAAAAGAGAAGACTGAGGGTGGGACATAACAGTTTTCAAGTACATAAAAGGTTGTTACAAGGAGGAGGGAGAAAAATTGTTTTTCTTAATCTCTGAGGATAGGCCAAGAAGCAATGGGCTTAAATTGCAGCAAGGGCGGTTTAGGTTGGACATTAGGAAAAATTTCCTAACTGTCGAGGTGGTTAAGCACTGGAACAAATTGCCTAGGGAGGTTGTGGAATCTCCATCATTGGAGATTTTTAAGAGAAGGTTGGACACACACCTGTCAGGGATGGTCTAGATAATACTTAGTCCTGCCATGAGTGCAGGGGACTGGACTAGATGACTTCTCAAGGTCCCTTCTAGTACTATGATTATCATCTTCAAAGAATTTTTACAAACATTCAACACCCCTCAAAAGTTGGTAAGCTGTAGGGTGACCAGATGTCCCGATTTTATAGGGACAGTCCCGATATTTGGGGCTTTTTCTTACATAGGCTCCTATTACCTCCCCACCCCTTGTCCCGATTTTTCACACTTGCTATCTGGTCACCTTGGTAAGCTGATGGGGAATCTGAGGCGCAGAGAGGTTAAGTGACTTGGCAAGTGTGTCAATATCAGAGCTAGGCTTAGAACTCAGGAGTTCCTGTCTCCCAATCCTGTGCTTAGACCACCTCACTCTCAGTGACACCAGATACTACATGGATATATTTTAAAAAATCCAATCTTTACTCATTTTAATTAAAATGCTTAGAGAAAATCATGTACTTAACCTTATTATTTCCACAAATTAAACCCACTCTCACATATTTTAGTATTATAATTTATGCTTTTTTTAATTAACCTGTTACAGTGTTGCCAATATTATTTTTAAATGGATCAAAGAGACATTTTATTCAATTTCTCTCACACAGAGGTAATTAGACTTGACATTTCTGAAATTCAAAACATTGTCCTTTTTGGAAATAAAATCATATTTTTCACCCACCCTTAAACCTTGTTCTCCTGTTTCTCCAGCACTGCCAGCAGGTCCGATGTCTCCCTGGAATATGCAATATGAAAATTAAACTATTGAACTGCTGGGAACAAATTGTCTCTAATGAGAATTACTGATGATGTTGAGTATTCTTTGACATTTTCTTTATTATTGCTTAATTGCCTAATAAGCTAAATAGACAGAGACTTGATTTCCTTTTACTTAATTCAGCGAAGAATTTATGCAATATAGACGAAAACAATCCCACCATCTACCTTTGCACCTGGTTCTCCTTGCAGGCCAGGCTCTCCCTCAGGGCCAGGAGGTCCCTATATGGTACAGAAGCTACTGTTACACATTATCACCAAGAATGGTTTCATAGCTATCAAATAAAACAGTAAAGATCCAAACACAAAAACTGTGATGTACGAGGACAGCTACATGACTGAAAAACAAAAGCAAGTTGTGTTCTTTGGCCTAGCCTGAGACGTGCAGTATTAAGGGAGAATGCAGTGTGGTAGAGGTTCAGGAATACACCACGGACTCAACAGAATCATTAATCCCGTATCTTTCATAATGAAACACATGTATTATAAGCACAACTCTGCATTTTGCAACCTTGTTCCCAGACCCCGACTTACAATTCCAGCAGTTTTTAAACCACTAGCCAAATGCATGCTTAGGAGGATCTATGTGTAGGTCCACAACCTACAGAGTTACTGACACCTGCTTGTTTCTTTCAGAGTTTAAATTTTAATAGTAATAAAAATAATAATAATAATACAAAACAGATCAGAAGGGCATGGTCATGGGTGTTTGGCAAAGAGCATTTCTTTTGAATGAGCCAAATGTAATTATTTGTGAATGAGCTCACGCCTCAGCTACTCCATTGCAAATGTGATTAATAGCTCCTCTCATGTTTCTTTCAAAGAGATATTAATAAAACCAAAACCAACCCCCCCAAACAGGACCACAAGCAAAGTAGAGAACTGCATGCAGCTGCTTTTTCATCCATCGCTGGCAAGGGACATAATGACTTGAAGAGTAGTTATCCGTGGTTTGCTGTGAAACAGGGACGCTGTATTTTGTGGGGTCTCGCAGTGGCCTGTCCTGGGTGCGCTACTATTCACTAATTTTTACTAATGACTTAGAGAATGGAGTGGAGAGTATACTGATAAAACTTGTGGGGACAGCCAGCTGAGAGGGATTACAAGCACTTTGGAGGGCAGAATTAGAATTCAAAATGACCTTGATAAATTGGAAAGTTGGTCTGAAATCTAAAAGAGGAAATTCAATAAAGACAAGTGCAAAGTACTACACTTAGAAAAGAAAAATCAAATGCACAAATACAAAATGGGGAATAACTGGCTAGGCAACAGTACTGAATCACAAATTGATTATGAGCCAATAATGTGACACAGTTGCAAAAAAGTCGTTATCTTTCTGGGGTGTATTAACAGGAGTATGATATGTAAGACACAGAAAGTAACAGTTCCACTGTACTCAGCACTGGTGAGGCCTCAGCTGGAGTGCTATGATCAGTTTTGGGTGCCATATTTTATGACATGGACAATGTGAGAGAGGCTAGAGGAGAGCAACAAAAATAATAAAAGGTTTGGAAAACCTGATCTGTGAGGGAAAGTGAAAAAAACTCGGCATATTTAGAATTGAGAAAAGATGACTAAGGGGGCCTTGATATCGGTCTTCAAATATATTAAGGGCTGTTATAATGAGGATGCTGATCAATTGTTCTCCATGTCCACTGAAGGTTGGAGAAGAAGTAATGGGCTTAATCTGCAGTGAGAGAGATTTACTTTAGATATTCTGAAAAGCTTTCTAACTACACCTCTACCTCGATATAACGCTGTCCTCGGGAGCCAAAAAATCTTAGCGCGTTATAGGTGAAACCGCGTTATATCGAACTTGCTTTGATCCACCGGAGCGCGCAGCCCCGCCCCCCCCGGAGCACTGCTTTACCGCGTTATATCCGAATTCGTGTTATATCGGGTCGCGTTATATCGGGGTAGAGGTGTATAAGGATACTTAAGCACTTGGAACAGGTTACCAAGGGAGGATGTGGCATCCCTGTTATTGGAGGTTTTAAAGAACAGGTTAGACGAACATCTGTCAGTGATGATCTAGGTGTACCTGGTCCTGCCTCAGCATGGGGGGATGGACTAAATGACCTCTTGGAGTCCCTTCCAGCCCTTAAGATTTCTAGTTGCAAACCTCCAGCCATGGATAGGTGTAAACTGACTAACTGCAAAGGGAATGGTGTTGCTTCTGGAAAAGTGCTGCACTCAATAAATGTACCATTGTCCTTCCAGATGAAGATACCCTGAGATCAGGTTTGCAGAAGCCACTGGCATCATTACATCCTTTTTTTCTTTCAAATTATTGTTTGCAACAGCCATAAGCAATGGAGAATCTCTTAATTACATATGATATTCAAGTTCACTGTAGGTAACACAAATATAGTTTTTGAATACGTTATTAAGGTACATTCTCTGGCTTAAGTTTCTGTTGGAATTTATTATAAATAAATAAAGACAAAGCATAAAAAACTCACCTCAAAACCCATTTCTCCTGCAGGGCCAGCATCACCTTTTTGTCCTCTTGGGCCCTAGCATTAAACAAAATCTTCTGTATATATAATTCAGTTATATTTAGGCAATACATAATATTAACTGTATAATATAATACACTATATGAATGTATCATGTTTAACTGCCAGCTGGCATAATCAAGTATATCTTATTTTGCTTCATCATTGTGTTTCCTTCCAAATTCTGTGACTGATGTTAGTCCCTGTAAGGGCACATTGTTACCAGCAGTGAAGACTTCATTGCCTCTCTTGACATAGAAGGACAGCACTGGTCTCTCTTCTCTTGAACCAGAAGTAAATTCTAATCTAAACTATATTCTTCTCTTGATTAATGGAGACTTTGTTTAATTAAGACTTATTTAATTCTTCGTCTGTTTTGTTTTGCAGAAAAGCCTACAGTCTGCTATGGAATTAACTTAAAACAACTACTGTATGTTTCATTTTATGGATTTAACAATGTTTACACAGGACAGTCACTGAGGTGTAAGGGACTGCAGACTGGAGCCTTTTGGGCAGTTTCAGTAAGTAACTATGCTATGAAGCAGTGTTCTTGTAAGCCAATATACTGTAAGTAAAGACACTGTAACATCTAAGGGATGCATTTCTAAAGCAGTGTGCATGATCTGTGTGTACACGTCCGGTTATCCATATTCTGTAACAGTGAGATTTGTGTGCCTAACTTTCAATTAGAGTTAGCTTCTAGACATCTAAGAACTCCACCCCTTGGCCCACACTCTATAACAGGACAAACCAAAACCCTGGATGTAGCCATCCCTGATTTCTGGGGACATTCAGAATCAGATCCAGACCTAAACACTGTGGTCTGGACCTGTCTGTGTTTTAAAGAAACCCCTTCAATGCTAAAGTAAACAAGATTTTTGGTGCTACATCTATATGTGCAATATAAGCCTTCCAAGCAGCTAATTTCCCTGTACACCTTCTCAGGACATGGATTGTGCATGTGGTCTTCTTGTTCCTGTTGACTTGCTAATATTAATTAAAGCAGCCTCTTCCTCTTTTCCGGCACTGGAGCTAATTAGATATTGCTGGGAAGATTTCAACGGGGTATCCCTACATTACTCAGCAATGTCATTTAAGTACAATCAACAACTAAGAACTGCAATGAATACACCATTAGGAATCTATCCAGGCTGAACCAGGATTGCTTTGGTTTTGGCTTGCAGCACCTCTGTAGTCTTCCTCAGCTTTACTGTCATAAAGCTTAAGTCTGATTTAGGAGCCAAATATCTCCACACTATTCCCACGGAGCTCAGACTTCTGGCTTGGCAATATACCTCTCCCCCATGACTCCCATGGAACACCAGAAGCCAAACAAATCCAGGAACATTTTGAATAATGCTGAGACTGCTTTCAATTCTAATCAAAAGACAGTTTGTAACCAATTACTGTACTAACAGATGTCTGACACATAGGTGAAATGAATCATTTACTTTACATTAAACAAACTAAATTAAATTGCTAAACAAACTTAACAGTTTAAGGATTTTTCTCTAAAAATATTTCCTTGCTTTTTGCAGAGAAGCCAGTGACAAGGCCTCTGAAGCTACCTTACATGCAGCAACCAACTGACTGAGGAAGAAGGCAGACTGCTTGGATAAATCCTCAGAAAAAAACATTTTATTTTGCAATATCCTGTGTCATTTACTTAGCCCTCTTTGAAACTATACACACAATTTCCCAACCAAATCCACTTAAATGTCTGACATAACATGCAAATAGTTAGCTCCTGGACACAATTGAGACTTTTCTTACTTGCTGCATTTCACTCATAGATTCTACAATGATCAGCAGAGTAGAAATGTAGATTGACTGGAGTAGAGTAGGTGTCTTTAGATTACATAAGTGTGCTTGCTGGCCCATATATAAACATGAAAATCAGGCTCATGCTGACAGTATAGTGGGAGGATGAACACACATACTATGATTTAGAATTTGTAAGGCTCTCAGATACCACAGATTGGAGCAAAGTATAAATTGCCTAGGCTGGTAGGCGAGTTAGACTAGATTAGATTAGATGAAAGACACACAATGAAGGGGATCCAAACTAATAATAATAAACATTAGAATATACAACGCTTAGTGGAGATTTTCTATAAAGTGAAATATATTTGTTTTTATAAGCTAGCTATCTACTTCTAGCAGGAAGTGAGTTAGAATATGCAGATTAAAATGTATCAAAGGAAATTTACTTAAATAATTTATCTTAGGCTGTCAGACTTTTCCACTGTTTTAGCCCAAATAATTACGTAATGACCACCTGAAGGAATCCATGTCATTCTATGGATTTATAGGCATCAGTTCAGCACTTAAAAGAATACAGTATACTGTAAATCTTAAGATTATATCAACAATGTACTTCTATGCCATTTTCTACAAAAAGTAATTTTTTCATAGGCAACAAAAATAAAATATAAAAAGTTATTTGACAAGTTTTTATGTTTTGCAAAATAAAATGGCAGCCTTATAGCGAGTCCCACCATGAAAACACACACTACTACATTATATTTATAAACTTGCGACTTGGCTTTAGAGTTGTTGATGTAACAGCATTCTTGCCGTGTTTATACCTTCCAGCCGATTGTATATAGTTACTGCCTCTCTATATGGTCTTTTGTTATAGTATTAGCCACATAAAAGTGTGTGGGGCTTTGTAATAATAAAAATAAGAACAGCAAACCATTCAGGAAAAGAATGCCTGAGGTTTATTAAAACAGACTCTTTTTTGTTAGAGCAGTAACCTGCCAAGTATATGCGGTTCCAGAATAACTAGCATAAAACTTGGCTGAAAATAACAAGGAAACCATCAATGTCTACATTTAAAGTTCTATTTACATACTACGTCATATAGTATGTCTGTCTCTAAGCAGTGTGAAGCCACATAATATAATGGACCAGATTCTGCCACTGTTACTCATGTTGAGCTACCCAAAGAAAGGGCTGCAGAATCTGTTCCAAAGTAGTCTTGGCGCAGTTTCCAAAAGTAGTGACAGTTCCAAACCTTGATAGAGTGGAAGTCGAGTTATCAGGGAATTAAGTACAATATATAAAAAGCCTTATCAGGAAAGTATGGTGATCAACTTACTGGCTCTCCCACAGGGCCTCTGTCACCCGTGTTTCCAGGAGGTCCGGGCAAGCCCTAAGAGAAACAAAATGAATAGGAAAAAGATCTGTTTCAAATTCTGTAAAAAGCCACTTCCTTCCCACTTCTGTACACCCAGCAACTCCCTCAAAACATCGCTCTAGAAATGTGCTTAGCCTTCTCCTATGTGATCTGTGTTATTACGTCAGCTCTTGTGATTCATGAGTGAGCTGACGCCTGCTTGTGCTTCATTTACTTAGGGGTGGCTGGTTTGCTGATTTGCCATTTGAAATCTTAACAGACTCCTGCGGTTCACACGTGACCTAACAACAGTGTTAAGGGACTCTTTGTCCCTCAAACAGTATATGTGGGATTAATTGGACAAGTCTCAGGCTTTACACCATAGCAACACAGGCAAGTTCTGCTCAACTGTTTCACAGAACCCCATTTCCATCCATGAAGAGGAGATATAGAAGCACAATGGCAACCTTTAACACTCTGCAAAAACGTTACTTGTTCCTACAGACAATCTTTCTTCAACCTAAAGGTGTTTTGCTCTATTTGTTCCTTTGGTATAAACACCAGAGTCTGTGAAGAAATGAAACACAGAGCTCTCAACTATACATTATTTTTTGTCTGTCACAGATCACTCAAGTGAAAATGCCCCTCGAATTCATTAAAGGTCCTTGGGAACAGGAAAGAAAAAAACAGAAGAGATGGTAGAAAGCAAGAGGCAGCATTCATCGTGCTGCAGCAGTAGGAGCAAGATACATTCCTGCCCTATTGTCTAGCCAGCTTTATTGCCTGCCTGGGGAATGAGACATAGTCTGCTTAGTCACTCATGGGACTTCCTTAGCTATTTCTTTGACCTGTTTGGCAGATTAACCCATCTTTTCATCCAGTGCGGTGGTGCCCAGCAGTTGTAATCTCAGAAGTGGGTATATTGTACACGGGAGTTTTGTGAGGCCACACTCAGTTTGTCAGTCAAAATCCACTTTGAGGTTGTAATCGGAGTCATTTATGCAGATATGAACTAGAGTGAGCTAAATAAAGGCAAGTAGAGTCAAATACTCAGTGTGTTTATTGAGTCTGAACCAGAATTTAGACTTAAGTGCAGCTATATAAAATAGAACCCTTGGGCCAACCTACCCTGCAGAATCAGCCGTAGTTCACAGATTAATACATCAGAAATGGGGGTTTCCACTGCAGCAGGGGTGCTGGAAGAATTTGTATAGTAGGGGTGCTGAGAGTCATTGAACCAAACTGTGAACCCTTTATATGATAGAAACCACTTCAAGTCGGGGAGTACGGCAGCACCCCCATTTCCAGCACCTGTGCACTGCAGTGGAATTAAAGACTATCACCAAGAGAAGTAAAGGGGACTATCAAGAGAATAACGTCTTGAATTTATTTAGCACCTTTCATCCCAATGGATCCTCAAGAACTCCACAAATAAACTGAATTACATCTACTGTAAAGATAAAGGTCACCTGGCACTAAAGTGACTTCTGGTTTGAACGACTGCAGCAATACCAGGCAACAGTGTAGAACAGGAAACAATGAAGAATACCATACCTGACTGAAACTGAAGGGGCAATTTCTACTCTGGCAAAAAATGCCATGCGGTCCTTCACAACCACGAGTGGTCAGGACCTCAGTTTTACATCTCACCTGAAAAAGGATGTGGTTTATAACTATGGGAGATTCCAAATTTTTTAAACCTAACACTGGATTTAAATAGAGAGTTGCTCAGCGACTGAAGAGAGGTGGGGCAAGGTATCTTCCTTGCCATTATTTTCCTTCTCTTATTGAGGGATGCCATTTCTTCAGTGTGTTTTCTATATGACCTCTCTACTTGTCAGCAACCAATGTGGTTTCATACTCCCTCCAAGTGAATAGTGTGAGGTGGTACACATATTACTCTGTGGAACAACTGACAGGGGGCAGCAAACTTCTAAATTCTCTAGACAAACAGGCAAAGCTATGAAGTGGCCCTGATTAAAATGGCAACCAACATTATTAGTCTTAAGTACAGCATTGCATTGGTAATATGATTGGTATTATTCTCTTGCCTCTGTTTTCCTTACTTCTTTTCTATTAGCTCACCACTCTTGAAAAGTCACTATAGTGTGACTGGTCTGTTAAACATATTACTATAGGAAAATGTGTGATTTTCACAGAAGGTTGAGCTTTGTTCTCTTATGGAAAAGCTTTTTTATTGGTATACAGTTCAAAGGAAAGATGTCCTAACATAGAGTTCCAGTTATGTTTATGAGATATACATTTTATCCCTGCAATGATCACATAACTCTACGGTAAAAGGTATAATAGTAACATTTCTTCTATACCATAGCGGCTGTCTCCTCTAAAAATGGCGATAAAACTACTCCAATGTGCATGGCAACTTCTAGCTGTCTCCCACAATTACGCAATTGTGATTTCTTCTGCTGCAATGTTCTTTTAAATTACATCCTATAGACAGTGTCTCACCTGAAAGATTACATTTCTAATAATAGACAGGATTACTATAAGATATTCCTGGGTTTCATTCCCGTATCTGCCACTGTTTGACCTTGAGCATGTCACTCTACCATCTGTGCCTTAGTTTACCCATCTGTAAAACTCAGATATAATGCCACAGAGGAATTCTGATGCTTTGTAAATTGATGTTACTAATATGCCTTAAGATCCTCAGATGAAAGGTTCTATACAAAGTAAATGCAAACCATTATTCTCAGACCTCAATGACTGGTATAAAGAAAATAATTTCCCTTGCATTTGAGTGTGAAGCAAGGTTTTGTTTTGTTTTTTGTAGCAGGGCTATAAGTTTTCAGTACTTACTGGTACTCCTGAATCACCCCTTTCTCCAGGGTTTCCAGCCTTGCCCTGGTCAAATAAAATTATTAAAAGAGAATGCTGATGTCAGATAAATTCCAAATCAATGTCAGGCAAAAATTCCTAGTGTAGGTATTAGTGCCTAATGCCCAGAACATCTCTGATACTTACAATAAGTCCATGAACACCTTTTTTCCCTGGATCACCTCTTTCTCCCTGACAAATAACCAATGATGAATGAGTTCAGTACGAATTTACTAGATTTGCCACACAGAAAACTACACATGTGGAAAAAGAAAATTACCATGGGCCAAATTGTGCCATCATTTACACCAGTATAAATGTAGAGTAACTTCACTTAAATTGATGCATCTACTATGGATTAACTCCAGTGTGAATGAGACCAGAATTCAGATCTACATGTCTACTATATACATAAAAATAAGAACCTCAGTGAAACAGAAAATTGTGAGTCCCTCACTGGATTAATAGCAAACTCAAAACTATTTCATAGTGCCCTTTACTTTCCCCCCCCCTTTTCTTTTCCATCAGTCAAGACCATGTGCTGTATAAGCGTCCTCTGCAGTATTGAACAAAACAATAAATAATTACCTTAATACCTTGTGTCCCTTGTTCTCCTGGAGGACCATCTAGACCCCTTGGCCCCTGAAAATTAAACAAGTGATTTCTGGTTTTAATTATAAACTACTGTCAGTAACTACTCTAGAGATTTAACAGAAAGATACCACATCAGCTTTACAATTGAATGGAAAACTACCCATTCTCTTAGCATGGAGCTCTGAAATTCCACATGATGAAAAGCACTTTTTATTTTGTTAAATATGAAATAAAGCATCAACTATTATAAAATCAGTTTCCAGCTTGCTGTAATATGAGTCTAAAAAGAATGTCTTCACTGTTTAATAGTTAATCAAGATGTTTAACCTGCTTGAAGGCAAACTCTATTTCTATGCTCCCAATTTGCATGTGCAGACAAAACCTGCATTTGCAAGTATAACTGATTATTTGGATGCTCACATTTGGTCATGTTATCAGCTGAATGTGCAAAAATTGGTCTAGGACTGAACATCTGGCCTTTAAAATTTAGATAGTACAGTTCTTCTGATGTTAAACCAATATAAAGCCAAATAGAAATGGTAAACTATTTTTCAGCAGGGGCTTACATATTGCTAGATTAACTAAAGTCTCTTGAAAATTGAGATTTTGTAATACCAACATATGAACAAAGTATAACTTACAATATTACACTGTATATTGCATTACAATTCATATCTGTAAAATGGGAATAATGATATTTACCTCCTTTGTAAAGCACTTTGGGATCTATAGATGAAAAGTGCTGTATAAGACCTAAGTACTATTATTATTAGATATTAGCAAATGTTTAAAGTCAAAATATTCAAAAGTGTTTGTTTAAAATTAGGCATCTGAGTCCATAAGTAGGCATATAAATCAAAGCAACCAAAAGTAGCTAATGACCAAAATGGTAGGGGATATCTCATTCATACTGACAACGGAGGTTGTTTTTATGATTCTAAACATTAGAACCATTTGGATATTGACAATAAATTTAAGACAACTTAATACAGATATAGAACAAGTAAATCCTGACCACCAGATCTTCATCGGCATTTAAGGACTCGATGAATTATGCTCTTCAGATATGGTCAGAACAGTATTATTTCAGGATGTTTCATTTAACAACGTTAAAAGCAAAATAAGATCTGCAATATCATACAGCAAAGTGAACTGAGGTGTACAGAAGAAAACAGTTTGTAGTTTCAAGTGCACAGAACATGGCTGAGTAACACTTCTACATAGTTTAGAGTTTCCTACATCGTTGGCCACCTGTTCTTCAGATCGCATGCTACATTGTTCCATCTAGACGGTCATGCAGGATTTCTACATAGTCATGAGAGTGATATTATACACAGTATTTTTCTAGTTGGTAATTACAAGAACTCAGATGAAAGCATGTTGTGTAAGACTCAAGACTGAGAACAACATGCTGCAGCTGCAAGCAATGTCTAAGTGTTGTTCTCAGTCTTCACACTTGTATTTGCTTAGGGGAGAACAGTCGGAAGACCCTCTCCTTGGGTACCTGGGACCAGGCTGTTCTCAGAAGAGCACTATGTTTAGCTGGTTTTGCCTGGCTCACTTTCTCTCTAAAACATGTCTGACTCACATACGTTCCTCTTGCATCACGGAATTCTGTTTGATCAGACTTGGATTTAATAATATAAATCAAGGGCTAGATCAGGAGGTTGTGAGGTTATTACATGGGGGGTCATGAGCTGTCAGCCTCCACCCCAAACCCCGCTTTGCTTCCAGCATTTATAATGGTGTTAAATATATAAAAAGGTGTTTTTAATTTATAAGGGGGGTCACACTCAGAGACTTGCTATGTGAAAGGGGTCACCAGTACAAAAGTTTGAGAACCACTGGGCTAGATCCTGACAGGTGCGGTGCATCCATCTCTCTGACACCCGAGAGAGTGACAGGTGATCAGTGACTCTCGGGAACCGAATATGTTCAGAATCATGCGGGATGGGGCTCCTAAACTGCACACCTTATGAGAAAAGGGATATTCCTGCACTTCCGTTTCTGGCAGGAAAATGAAAATCAGTGGGAAAGGTAAGTTGGCTAAAGTTTTCGAAACCCCACTAGTTTTTGGCACAGGTTTCGGGAGCAGTTCTTATATCATTCCAACCACCTATCCTGCCCATATCTAATAAACAACTGAGCATATAATGATGTGTAATGCACCAAACAAATCACTCAGTAGGTTGTATGTAACTTGAACTCTGATTCTGGGGCCAACTTTGCTTCCGCTGAAGTCATTGACGAAGCTCATTAAATATTGCAGGGCTGGGCGCAAAACCAGCCTTAGTATGTACTTATTGTGGAAGGCGATTAGATACCATGGTGATAAAAACCTAGACAGACCGGTAGTTATTTTGAGGCTTGCTGCTGCAGGCATTGAAGACCCCCATCTTTCACTGAAATCAGGCATCCCAGGAGTGGCCCTCATTTTGCACACTGCAAGTAGAACAACTACAACAGAAACACCTCTGTGCCAGAAAGAACATGCTCACTTCTTCTCCTACCTTCTTTCCAAAGCCACACAGCTCACAGCAGAAGCACCGCCAGCTTTTTTGCCACCGTAGGCGGCAGAAGGTCCCGCCCCCGAAATGCCGCCCCTGACAGAGGCGGCGAAAGGTCCCGCACCCGAAATACCGCCGACGACCGCCAGCCACCGCGGTCACCGTCCCCCAAATGTTAGTGCCCTAGGCGACCGCCTAGGTCGCCTAATGGGTTGCGCCGGCCCTGGCTCACAGAAATGAACAACAAAAGGAAGCGTTGTCTGAAATATATGGTTTTTCATCAACTAGGAAAATCTAATCTCTAAAATTTTCCTACCTAAAAACAAAAATCCACTGGGAATAATGTATGTTTTCTAAACTGTTATGAAGAGCAAAGGAACAGAGAATGTGGAAGTAACTTTCAAAGGAAAATGGGAGTAAAAGAGTGAACAAAAGTACACATTTCCTTGCCGAAAAAAGGCCTGATCCAAAGCAGACTGAAGACAATGGAGAGGCTCCCACTGATTTCAATAAGCTTTGGATCAGACCCAAAGATTCCCTGATTTTAAAAGGGAGCTTGGCCTACATAAGAGTACATGATTGGACTCCATGTGAGATTATATAACCTTTTAATCCTGATTATTACATTATTATTCAGTGTAATTTAGAAGAAAAAAAAACAAGACTCAGCAGAATGTCTGATTATTGCCCCTACTTTCTCTATCACTGTCTGAGTTCTAGTCTAACATTCTTTGATTCCTAACAGCCTGTACACACCACAACAAAATGTTCCATACATTTCTATAGGAGAAGAAAAATAATCCCACCAAAAACTCCTAGGATGCCCATAAGAAGATAATTTATCATTTTAATGAAGGAACTACAAAAACAAAAGCTAAATTAATCCCAACTCTGGGATTCCCAATGCATCGTCCTGAGTGTCTATTTTTCACATTGTAAGCTCTTCTTCACCTTTGGTTTTGCATAGCACCAAGCACACTCTTACAGCTATTCAAATAAATGGTACTTGTTACAGAGAACTCTCAACTAAAAGTCATGTACATTCCTAAGTGTTATTACAAAACCCATGTATCTACTTACACAATATTCATAATTTTATTCCTCTCCCCAATGTGTAAAGCAGTCTTAGTTCCATATTATCTTGTTCTGAATTGCTTGATCATGTCATCTAATACTCATACTGCATGCAAACTTGCTTGCAATGAATATATAGGGCAGGCTGGGTAGACTTACTGGAAATCCTCATTTGTCTGTCTTATCTGATAGTAGTACCAGGTGGTACTCAGACTTTTCTAAGGGAGAGCAGAAGAAGGAGACACATTAGTGATGGAGAATCCCAGAGAGGGCAAGTAGACAGGTCAGTAAGCTAAAGAAGGGTTGGAAGTTGAAGGGAGAGTCAAGAATGCATCACACAAGGAAGCAGTCAAATAAGCAAGAGAAGACACTGGAAAGGGGGAAAATCAGAATACTAAGCAGAGCAGTGCAGAATGTAGAGAAACTAAATAGGGAGGGTGAATGATCTGGGGTACGTCATGCACACATTGAATTTTTGCTGGACATAGAGCCACCACTGTTTTAAGTGAAGTTGACTTCAGTTGTCTATTCATTAGGAAGAACTTAACAATTGCTTCAAACATGACTAATCAAATGACAGCTAATCAAAATAAAACTCGGGGGCAAGAACTAGAAGCCAAGGACTAGGTTTTGGAACAATGTAATTTAATTATAAAATGAAAACAAAATAAAGGAAATGAACATGATGTCCAGTGATACTAGATATTGTATTAACCTCTTGTCTGCCACAGGGCAAAGAATATGAATCCAAAGAAAGGGCAGTTGTATATTCTATCAAAAGCAGAGCATCATTCCTATAAATACTACTGTGTGACTCATTATTGGCACAGTTAACCTCGATCAAATAGAATTAGTATCATTCCCTACAGTAGCTAGTGCAGAATGAAATACACACAATTTGGCTGCAGTTATTTAATATAGGCTGCATATTGTACGAGTCTACGAACTGCAGAGTTGGGCAATACAGCTGCCAAGTGATCACTACTGCTTTTTTTCTTTGGCATAGGTTCAGCTTTATTTTGAGGAGGGAATATATTATCATGCATGTTTATGATGATTTAATCATAATTAACCAAGGAATATTTGCCTGACAAAACAAACAAATAAATAAATAAATAAACAGCACTCATTCCCACCCTTTCTCCTAAACATAGGAAAAAGAGTCAACACAGCATACTCTGTTCCCCCCCCCCCACAAGTTTAATATGCAAGAACAATGGAAAGTTATATTAGTTTTAAAACCTCTTGCCTTGAACAATTAAGGATACACACTTACATTCACCCCTTAGTAACATATCACAGAGCCTGTCTGATTTTTGTCCACATGCACATAGATCACACGTTCTCCCTTGCTCTTAATTCAGTACCAAGCAGAATATACTGAACCCATCTCAATGACTTATCAGTCGTCTTCTTACCATTCCCTGCCATGCAAAAGCTATCATGTTTATACAGCTAGTATATCATCTTTAATTTGCAAGGACACATCCTTATTAAACATAGGCAAAGAATGCTAACAGTGAAAATTCCCCCTGATTTCAATGAGAGTTTTGCCCATGCAAGGACATCAGAAGTTGGTCCATAATGTATATTTTATCATTACCAAATAAAAAGGAGACTGGTTATATTAGCAGAAAGAGCAGAGGTTATAGTAAGAACAAAAAGAAGCTCTGGCACCTCATGTTTTAGGTTATGTCTACACTAGAGCGGGAAGGTGTACATTCCAGCTCCAGGAGACATATCTGCACTAGCTCTAGTGTGCTAAAAATAGAAGTGTAGCTGCAGTGGCACAAACAGTTGGAGGACTTGGCTGCTCTGAGTACAATCCTGTCTGAGACCACAGGTACACTCGGGGTGGCTATGCTTCTATTTTTACCATGCTAGCTAGTGTAGCTATGGCTCCTTGAGCTGGAAGTTCTACCACCTGCTCTACTGTAGACATACTCTGAGATTTCTATTGCATAAATTAGCTTGCATCATGGCAGTATGGTACTAACAGCTCTCCTGACTGATATCTTGGTACTAGTGAGCCGGCACAGCAGCTAGCAGGAAGAACAGCTTCATTACTGTAAGCATGGCCTTTTTATACTTCCAGTAACACCTCTCCTGGGTTCATACAAGCTCTCAAGTTCACCCACCGTAAGAAGAGTGACTCCCCTCCTCAAGTACAATTATCCCCACCTCACCAAGTATCAATGTGTCCTACCCGAGAGGAGCCACCAGCGTGGCAACCTCTATATTCCCTTGTCACAAGTGCAACATTTAAAGAATAAAACATGGGTTGCTGCAGGACCAGAACCAACAGTTCCCATGCTACGGCTGCTGTTCCTATCTCTGGCCTCTCCACCATTGGCAGGTGACTTGCCCCTCCACAATGACTTTAGCTGGGATGACTTTAGCAAAGTCTTAAGCATGAAGTGGTGAAATACTGTAGAAGCTAGATGAGACACTTACTTGGTAAACAGCACACCAAATGGCACAGCAAAGAGAGAATGAAGGAACAACTGATCTTTTCTTCAGCTAGTCAGAATTCCCCCATGTACGGAAGACTGCATAGCTGGATAGTCTTAACAAAATTGGACTGCTGGGTAGTCTTAAATGCTAAATGGCTGCTCAGGGGTAAATGGTGTATGGTATAAAGCCATTTCATTGTGTAACAATGCAGCAATAGCTGGTCACTGCTATTAAAACTTCCTATAAATTCCAGCTGTGAAGATGTGATCCGTTCTTTTATTTATACACAAAGGAGAATTTTCATATGCTCTTATTTAATTTTTGCATGCAACTTGCTGTATGTGCCCTTTTAAATCCTGCCACACATAGCTCAGTGTTCCGATACAGCTTTCATTTAATCCAAAGGTGACATCTTCAGTTTTAAGTGGTCTCTATATATTTTTCATACATTAATCCTATATTGGGCCCGATCCTGCAGTCTAGAATGCAGGCAAAATTCCTATTGGCTTCAATGGGGAGGTTAGCTTGAACAAAGACTGCAGCACTGGGATCATTTTGTAACAAGTTCTAATGAAGCTACTTTTAGCAGTGCAGTGTCCTGCTGCCTCCCCATTTCTGGAGCCTTTTTCCAGTGGGGAAAGGCTCTGGTAGGGAGGCAATAGGGAAAGGCTCCAGCACTCCCTGCTGCCAAGCCTTTCCCCATTGCCTCCCCCTGGCAGAGCCTTTCACTGACATGTGCAGCTACATGCTGCAGTGTGAATGCAGCCTGTTTTTCGCTGTGGTTTGTTGCTCTACATACCATTCATGTTGCTGCAAGTCGTGTCTCATTAGGTGCTTCCCACAGTTCACTTGATGATTTTCTGAGCTAAATTATGTATGACTGTTTTCACATGTAAATTTATCTAACCAGTTCTGAACATTCCTAGGTGTTGTGGTTTTAGGAGGATTTTAAAGATTATTCATTGTTTAGTTAAAAGGTATACTATTATTGTTAAATCAACAAATACATCCCCAAATTGTAACATTTTATTTCCTCAACCTTTTAAATCACATCTACAAAGTAATATTTTAGAAGGCCAAATCCATTGTTATTAATGAAGTAGGAATGCAAGCACCCTATTTTCATAGGATTATAGCAATTCTCTTTGGTGGGATTTGAAGATGCTTTTGTCTGTGAGCAGTTGAAGTTTTAAGTTAATTTCTTAATCCTGCAACCCTAACTCAGACAAATCTTCCACTTAAATAGCAGTTTTATTTGAGTTAGACGAGCAGAATCAGACCTATAATGTACCAGATTTAGAAAGTCCATCACAATCTCATGGTTTTATGTGTAGAATAACTATACAGGAACATCTAATGTTAGCACAGGCCCTTAGGGCTAATATAGACACTTTTAGATGAAAAGTGGATATGCGTACATGTTTCAACTCAGCTTCACATATTTGATCAAGTGTAAAAGACTAGGATAAATTATTCTGTATATCTCATCCTAAAGAAAAGAAAACATTGACGTGGCATTTCCAGTTAGAAGCAGCTTCATAATAAGGTTTATTATTACCCCAGTTCCTAACTTTTAGCAGAGATTATACATTTTATATGCAGTATTTCACAAATGGTTCATATGTATTGTACTAGCAAAACAGAAGCAAATTACAACAGATTATTTTGAAGAGGAAACCATAATTGAAGGGAGAAGAACATTATAGGCAACTTTCTCTAATGAAAAAGTAGTATATTCTTAGTACTATATAAAGTATATTTCAAATATATTGGAAATAAATATAAAATAACACTTTTTTCTAAATATCTTATGTAACATTGTATAAGGCAGTAATAATAATGAAAGAAAAATTTAAAAGAATATATAGGTCACATACTTTTGTGATGCAAAACAAGTTTACTAAACTTAATCTTCTGTATAGGACCCTAGTGTTAGGACACATATGTAAGCTTCTTAAGTATTTATCTTTATCCAACAAAAGTTAAAAATCCTCCAACCTTATAATATTTGTAAATTAAAGTATATGAACATTTTTATTTTCATCAAAAAACTATATATTGAAATGTCTTTTTTAAAAGAAGGAAATGATGCAACAGATATTTAACTGTATGAAAGACTATTTTTATTTCCAGTTCCTGTTACAAAAAAGTATTTGAGAGAAAAGGATTCAAGAATTTTGGCAAAAGAGATCATTAAGAATTTGTTTTAAGTGTTCTCTTCTAAGTAAGATGATACCCTACTTTTCATCTCATAAAAGACCCAGTTTTGTAAGGCATCAAGCGCCCCCCGGTTCAAAGCATTAAATTAAATCTAAGGTGATGAGTGCTCAGGCCAACAAGAATAAGTAATTAACTAGCTTTCTAAGAGGAAGAGTTCACATAGATCATGTATCAAACCATCACATTATTTTACAACTTAATTGCTCTCTTTGAAACTGTTTAACTCAATGGAAAAACTCCCATTGACTCAAATGGGCTTTGGATCAGTTCACTGTGCACAAGGAAAAAAATACAGGTCTGTCTCATCTTACGCTGGGGTTACGTTCCGCAGTCAGCGCCTAAAGCGAAAATCG
Organism: Terrapene triunguis; assembly: GCF_002925995.2. Lineage (NCBI taxonomy): Eukaryota > Metazoa > Chordata > Testudines > Emydidae > Terrapene > Terrapene triunguis. The sequence continues at coordinate 39,724,711 of NW_020664561.1, read as the reverse complement.
CGTATAGTCAAAATTACACTGAATATAATGGCGGGCGGAATCGCCCGCACTACAGAAACAGTATTTAAATTATTATTTTTTTGTTTTTGTTTTTGCCGACCGCGTAAAGCTGAAATCGTACATGTTAAATGCGCCTAAGATGCGACAGACCTGTACAAGTTTTCACATTCTGCTGATAAAATAGGGAACATGCAAATAGTCTAAACTGAGTTTTATGGTGCAGGAATATGTTGATATTAGGTGTCATGTATAGCTTTGTTTTTCCTCTCCTAAAATTATACAGTAGGAATTGTAATTTTCCTTCACTGGTATTAGAAGGCATTGAAAGAATGCTGATAAAGAAAATTTGTAGTCTGTAAAACACAGAAACACAGTCCATCAGCAGGGATGAAGGTTTCTTTAGGTAAAATATAATAACAAGTCTACTTACTCTTCGTCCTTTAGCTCCCTGTGGTCCTGGAGGTCCTCTTGCCCCTGAAGGACCCTACGTATTACATCAACTCATTATTTAATATCCGCTACAGAAATACCTCCAGAAGTGACTAGAGGTCTATATAAATTCTCATAGTAGTTCACTATAGGCTGAAAAAAAATCAAGCATTCTCTCTTTCTAAAAGCTCAGAATCAACCAAATTACTTCAGTACAACTTGTCCAATAAAATATCCTTAGTATTGGCTTTGTGCCATTAGTATTGGCTTTGCGCTGGGTAAGAAATTATGTGGACTGTGCCTTTCTCTAGTGGTTATTCACATAAATGATAAGAACCTACTACTGCTACCAGGTCCTTTGGCTCAAATGGTAGAAACTTGTGTTTTAGGGTGCTACAAGACTCATTTGCTATCCTTGCTGATGACCCATGGTGGAGAGTGTAACACAAGCAAATCAGGAAGATTCCATTTGTTTTTGATTAATAGTAAATACATCATCCATACAATTAATGGATTTTAATTAAATATCAGCAAAATAAAATTAAAATGGCTACACTTTAAGTCAGCCTTGAAAAATTCTACTTGTCTACTTGCTCTGGGTAAGTAAAAAATATAGGTAAAGGCAGATGAACAGTATTTGTGCGTGGGCTGGTATATTTTCATGACAGTTCTGCAAATAGCCTTAACAGTAACAGAATAAAAGAGTGATTTTTAAACAGAGTGCATTTTATGTTAAATCAAAATGTTGGTCTATACTTACAGGCAGTCCTTGTGGCCCTAAAGGCCCAAAGCCCCCTGGAGGTCCTGGATAGCCCTAAAATAGAAAAGGGATTGAATAATTCTGATCTTAATTTGCTGAACTCAAAATTGCAATTTTGGCAGGTAATGGCATTTAAACTAATCCCCCCAAAAGCTGATTATATCATCTTCAGAGTATCTGAAAGAAGCAACCCACTCTCCAAGGTCACAAGATATGAATGTGCACCAAGTCAAAAGAGCTTTTATGAACAAAACCAGATTTTCAAATTTCTAAAACAGGCAAAAGATTTCCATCCCATCCCAAAGATAATCCAGTCTGGCAACTCTGATTTGGGGAGTGCCTAGGACATAGCAAAATTATAGTTCTGCTGGATACATGTTGCCAGAGCCCAAAACAGAAAAACTTGACAGTGCCACAATCCAGAACTGGATACATACATTTCAAAGAAGTCATTTAAATTTGGGATGTGTCCCAAACCCAAAGAACTTGCTTACCATCCATTATCCTCCAACCAGGACTGTGCGAAGTGGTGTGAACAGGTGGTCATGGTAGACAAGTGTCAGTGGTATTTTGTAGGAACAGGACTGGCGAGGAAAAATTATTTTGCAGGCCCACACAAGATTGCAAACTCCAGCTCTGGTCCACAATGTCATGGCATGTTACATTTACTGCAAACACTTACCACCTGGCATAGCACTTTCTACCATGACTTTAGTGGGACTACTCGCAGTAGTATGCACTATGGCTGATAGTAAAGTGTTAACAGGATTGCGTCCTATACTAATAAATCCTCATTTATTCAGTTCCTGGCTGAGATCTGTTCCTGAGTGTAAAGTGGCAGATAGAAGGTAAACCCAGTCAAGACAGATTTAATGTTGATAGGAAGCATGAAGTGCGTCAAAGAATATCATCTCCTTTCTACAGACTGGTAAACTGATCTGGAGCCCAGGGATCCGTTCAGACTCTTCTCTGCTAATACACACCTAAAGAGCAACTGCTGCAAAAAAATGTCCATTCTATTTGCAGTTGGCCAGAAAACACATCACACCCTATCAGTGTCAGGCCTAGTGATCTGTGCGTTTGTCATCTCCAGCTTGACTACTGCAATTCACTATATCTAGGAATGAAGCCATACACCCTGAAAAACCTGGTACCAAATGCATCACCCTACTAGGACAATCGTTACAAAATACATCAGCCCACCCACACATCACCCCAGGGCTCTACTCTGTGCACTGGCTTCCTTACTGAATAAAAAGAGCTAGCTTCAAGGCTCCCGGTCTTGCTATTCAAATCCATCCCTGGAACTGAACCAAGCTACCTGAGAGACTGCCTCTCCCTCCTGCTCATGACCTACCACAGCAGCTCTCATTAAATATATTAATGCTGCTCTGAGCAACAAGAGTTTGTTCTTGTTAGAAAAAGAACATTAAAAGGAGAGAGGGAAACATCATGTAACAATGTAACCACCAGTAGACCCAGTATAGGCTCCCAACTCCAGGAGAGGATCCCTGGCTCTGAATCCCAAGTGGAAATAGGTGCCTCTCTCAGGGTGTGACTTGCTGCACACTTCTTTCATCAACATGCTGTACATCCCCATGTAGCCTCCCTAGCACTGGTACAAATAGCAGGGTAGATGGTGAGGCACAGCTTAGGTGAGTTAAGACATGCCGGATGGGGGTGAGTATGTAAACAAGTACAGCCCCTAACAGCTCTCTCTTCGCCCAAGCCATGCCTCTCTGCCTACACTCCTATTTTTAGCAGTGTAGCGTCCCACTGCCTCCCTGCTGCTGGAGCTTTTCTCCACTTTGGCAGCCAGGAAAAGGCTCCAGCAGCTCCCTGTTGCAGGGAAAGACTCTGGCAGTGGGGAAAGGCTCTGGCTGCGGGGAGCTGCTGGAACCTTTCAATGTTGCCTCCCCTCTGTCAGAGCCGTTCACTGACATATGTAGCTACATACCACAATGGGGATGTGGTGTGTTTTTCACTGAGGGAGGTAGCTACATGTACACTACATGCCGCTGCCAGTTATGTGTATAGTGTAGTCATAGCCTCAAAGTCCCTCAAATACCCCCTCCCCTTGGCATTTCCTATTGGCTAGCAAAGGCAGCTCCCTTCTCAGCTTGCTGGCTTATGTGAATCCCTTTTTCAGGTGCCTAATTCTCCCCACACATTGTACAGAAAGCCTGGACACCTACCTTAGGGTTGTGAATTCTACAAGGCATCAGAGCATCTAAAAGTCAGGCATTGCAACACCTGTGAATCCAGCCCTTAGTCTTAGAAAGTAGTTTCTCAGCAAACAATCTGCAGACTATGAAGTTTACTTTTCCTTCTTTTTTGTCATGCTTGCTAATTCACTGGGCTTCAATCCTGCACATAAATCTGATGAGAGCCATTTTTTTAAAAAGTGGGTAATTCATATTCACTGCATGCTGCTTCAGTCTGCAAAGTACTTAGCAAGCTACTAAATGGAAACTTTCCTAGAAATAATATATCGCAAATGCTTTACTTTTCCATAAGGCTTTTTGCTATTGGCGTGGCCAAAATGAATTAGGTTTTTGGGAAGGAACAGTTCCTTTGCAAGTAAAATAAAGCTGACTTGTACCTCATTTACTGCTTACCATGACACCTTTCTCTCCAGGAGGGCCCACTGGTCCTGGACTGCCCCGCTCTCCCTTTAACAAACAATTTAGAAAAAAGAGAAGAAACAAATTTATGGTGTGTTATTTCACTGGCACAGTTCTCTTTCCACAGTGAGGATTTCTTACTGTGGCCCGGAGTCCCTGTAACACATGAGCTGCAGGTAGAGGGGAGAAGCAGAGATCAGGCTTCTGTGGGGCTATTTCAAAGCACAGGTACATGCTCTTTACTGCTACTACTCCTATTGTTTTAGATTTAGCACCAAGTAGGAAGGGGAGGGTTTAAACTTCTGAGCCTGCTGCTCATGGTGGATATTAGGTAGGTAAAACGTTCAGAGCCTGCAAGTTGGTTTCATGAACCTGAAGGGTTGTGTGTGTGATCCTCTGAACTAAGGAGAGTGATTCTGAGCCTCTAGAGAGTTTAGGTAGGAAGAAAAGGGGTTCCCAGCCTGGAGGGAGACATGTGCGTTCACACGCACGCACGTGTGAGGTGTTTCTGACCATGTGGGGGTTTGGCTGGAGAAAGAGGAGGAGGCCAAGGAACTTTCTGAGCTCAGAGGATGCTGTGTGGGCAGGTTTGAGTTCAGGTGGAAATGAAGTCAACTGATGAATGGGGAAGTAGGTGAACAGGTGTACAAAAGGGGGACAAGTCAGTAGTGGGGAGATAGAAGGGGAGTGCTAGATTAGAAGGGGAGAGGTTGAGATTAGGAGACAACAGCGAAGGGGCAATAGAGGAATAAATATGTTTTTCTCCCACTATACCCTTTACTATAAAGTGTCCCATTTCCTCAAAGGGAAGTGGGAGAGGGCACCTCTTTTTTCCCCCCCATTTCCCCACCAACCTCTCTTATTTCCCCAGCACAACACCTTCCTGTGATCCCCCAAATGCAACCACAGTGTCCCAGTTTTTCGTTTTGAAAATAAAATCAAACTACAAGTTACTCTTTCCCTTCCATTTTACTAGGAGGCTTACAGGAAAGAGATTCAGAAAGTGAACTGGGCTATGCAACCCACCGGCAGCAGGGACGTGCCTGGCATTGGGGTGCGTCACATTCATAGCTACCTACATTCTTTATGCATCCATGAGTTATCTATAACCATAACAAATAAACAAGAGAAAATAACTTCACATTTCCCTCATTTTTTTAATAACACATACATATGGGCAAGTCAAGCCCCACCTCAGCATCAGCTGCCACGGCCATTTATCTAGCTCCCTGGCTAGGGGAGGAGGAGGGTTTTCCTCACCTCTCATATCCTCACTCCTCTTCTATCCTAATAACATCCGGCCCAGCTACTAGGATTGGCTGAGGATTGGCTGAGGATCGGCTGCTAAAATACAGCTCTTAAAAATAACAAATGATTCCTTTATGTTACAGAGAGGCACCTGGTACATCACATTACAGCACACCACTAATCATGAAGAGACAAATATCCAGTGTAGTCATGGAAACTGTCACACTGTCATAAGCAGTTTGCTTCCATTTGCTGGTAGATTTGCTACATTTCCTCTCCTATTTTAAACCAGCAACTGAAGTAACTTTGTAAGTACATGAAGAGCAAACAAAATGACAAGATCTCCTTCAATACTGTATTCTAGGCATGCAGTTATGATTAAAGCCTTATCAGACTTATCCATATTTAAGATTTGACAACCAGTGCTTTCATTTCATGTATTTCCTTTTCCTTGTAATATAAACCAACAGTAAAAATATCACCGTCTTTTCATGGAAGTTATAATAAATTCATAGAGTAAGATTTTGTCAATAGCATTCTTTTGAATTCCAGTCATCAAAATAGGTGAACTAATTCAACCCTGCAGGGGTTGAATGGTGCTAGATCATTCTGACAAATAATTATGTGTTTATTGTAATTGAAACTGACAGTCAGGTAATAGCTTCCTGTTTTTATCTTTTTGTTAAAGTAGAACTTGTCTAATAGTCTTGAACTTACATTATGCTAATAATATTAATACTGCCAACCATTACATTCACAAACACATCTGGGTGCCATATAGGAGAGGAAACTGTAACTACGTTCATTTATTGAATTAACTTCATTTAAAAACTGGCACAGAAATGTTACTAATGCTTATTGCCAAATAATAGTGTTCTGCTTTTATCTCTCTCTCCACAGTAAAGTGAAAAATGGCCACCCAATTGAAACAAATACTGGTCATGTCACATTCTCAGACTGAACCCAATGAAATGCATAGGAAGGCAAGCACTCGGGCACAAACAATATCTCTGCCCACTCCAGTAAATTCACAAGCTCCAATTTCATTATAAATAAAGTCAAACATATCACGTGCCGGTCACTGGTATTGGTTTTGTGCTGCATTTGATTACATCCCTATGTGTTAAAATGCATACCAACATATTAGTTATGTCATGGTGATCACTAAATAATCTATCATCAATGTATGGTTTCTATAAACGATTTATACTGCTGTTCTGACTGAGGTGTTAGAAGTTACCTTTTCACCAGGTATTCCAGCTGGTCCAATTTCTCCAGGTAAACCAATGGGTCCCTACATGAAAAAACAAATGATTTTATTTGTATGATGCCCGTGCTGCTTCATGTTTTTGCACCTGCCAACAAAGGGCAGATTGTGGAGCCCTTTTTCAACCTGGTGAGCTACCTACTCACAAGAGTAGACCCAGTGGTTTGGAAAGGACTGTTTGTGTGAGTCAGAGTTCATCCATGTGAGTAAGTGTGGTACAGCCTAGCCCATAGGACTTCAGGGGCAGATAATTAATACGAATTCCTAACCTTACCCCTCCTGGTAGTCTCGCCACAGCATTACAGAGCTTTTCCTAATATATCATTTTCTCTGTTGAGCAGACATCTCTGATAGTAGCTTCTGCTGACAGTTTGCAGTTGGGGCTAGATTGTGGCCTGTGTGGAGGCACCCCCTGTACTCAGATCCAGATGCAATCAAGGGATGTTGGAAGAAGGGGAAATATTATTTAATTATTATTTAACTTTTATGTTGTGGTAGTGTAAGCCACACACCTCCTGGGTGTGGTGTTCTGTCCCATTTAGTGGCACCGAGACCACTTAGAGAGAGATTAATGAGTCTGCTCTACAGCCATACGGCTTTTAGCTCATGCAGTAGAGGCTCATGCATTTAGCTCCAAAGGTCCCAGGTTTGATCCTGCCCGCCGACGACCAGGGTCTGTTGGTGTTACAGTAGCACCTAAATGCCACTACTAGGCTGGGCCTCATTGTGCCAGGTGCTCTATGAACATATAACTAGCGGTGCTAATTGCTTTCCTAGTGCTTTAGTCCTAGCCACAAATTTCTAGGAAAGTATAAATTCATCAAAGAATATCCTCAATGTCACTGGAGCACAGCCTGAGTGAGTCAAACCCGGGCAAAACAAAAATACTATTGGATGGGGGTAATCCTAATTTTCTCCTTAGCTTGCTAGGAATGGAACACCCATTGAAGTCATCGGGAGTTTTGGCTGAGTAAGACATAGGATCAGATCTTTTTTTAAGAAAATAGCTCTCTTGTGACTCTCTCCTACTATTTTCCACCAGTATTGTACAGGCTGTAACTAAAGATCTATATGGAGGGGTTCTAAACAGGTGTGTTCCACTAATAAAAGATATGTCCTTTTGGAACTAGTCCATTCTCAGTGGCCTCAGTGGGCTCCCATTGAAGCCAATGGTAACACTCAACAGGTGCAGGGTTAGGCCAATGCTGAGTACTTTTCAAAAATCTCACCCCAACACCATGTAACACACCGCCACCACAACATTCAAAATAAATTAACAATTAAATAAAACACCTACATTTTTGTAGCATTTAGCATCATTGTAACTCTAGGCCCTGATTCAGTAAGGTATTTAACGATGTGCTTAACTTTAAGTAAGCCTGCGTGTAGCCCAATTCACTTCAAATGCCTACCATTAGGCTGGTCCCTAAGTACCTTTGCTGAATTGAGGCCTAAATGCAGAAAACAAAGAAATTTAGAGCGAGCCCTGTTTTCCAACATGCAGTTAAAACAGGACAACTCTTTGATTACTATCCTGATATTTCCCATTGGGTATTAATAGTGGAGTGCAGCCTTAGATTTTTTTTCTTTTTGCTCATCTTATTTAGCAGGTGCTGTTTTTCTGTAGTCCGCTTGGCCAAATTTTAATTAAAGCTGCAATTTTTCCCAAAACAGTATTTCATACTCTTGGCGACAGGTACTAAGGCAATGAATAACATAAATAAATTGGTTTATTTTTTAGGGTTTTATTTTATTTCAAAACATTATATTGATAGGTTTTGATGTCCATTTTAGATACGACCATGATGAGATGGGATGTTGAGGGGCAAGGGTGCATATACAGGCAGATAGACAGATGTCAAAAGAGATAATGGAAGGTAAGCAGCTACAATATCTGAAACCATATGGCTAAATGGTGCCACTCACATGATTATTTATTTTTTAATTTTATACATATATATGCTGTTCAGTGGAGTTACGCTGCCTTTTTCCTTAATCTCTCTAAAATGGATATGTAATTGAAAATTACAGAGTATCCTCCCAGTTTCAAAAGACTTGGATGATTGACATTTCTACTCTTGAGTCTGTTGTTAAAGCTTTTGGGCTCTTTCTGAACTCTTTATTTTTTTTCTTTTTAAAGAAAATGGAGTCTTAGGGTATGTCTATACTTACCTCCGGGTTCGGCGGTAAGCAATCGATCTTCTGGGATCGATTTATCGCGTCTTGTCTAGACGCGATAAATCGATCCTGGAAGTGCTCGCCATCTACACTGGTACTCCTGCTCTGCGAGAGGAGTACGCGGAGTCGACGGGGGAGCCTGCCTGCCGCGTGTGGACCCGCGGTAATACCTTGTAGTTCAAACTAAGATACTTCGACTTCAGCTACGTTATTCACGTAGCTGAAGTTGCGTATCTTAGTTCGAACTGGGGGGTTAGTGTGGACCAGCCCTTACTTAACAAATGGAGGGGAAAAGGCATAAGGGTAAGCAGACATATCTGTCCAATGCAGAGTTTAAAGTAGTCTATTGACAGTGTTTGGAAAATACCTTCCATAAAAGGCTTGTAAAATTTGCCTAGGAAAAAATGAAAACATCTCCAATGGAAGAAAAGGTCCTTTCTGTAATTATTAACATAATTATAAACTCTCATTTGAATAGACCTGTAATCATTAATCCTACTGCATATGCCTTACCTATATAGCCCACACATTGTTTTACTTTTACTAGCACTACCTCAGAAATCTACCATCCTGGAGACATAGTCCTTCAATTTGAACTGCCTCAAGATTCTAGGGTAGAAGGAGACTTTGAAAACGACGCACTATGTAAACAAACGAGAGTCTAAGTATAGAGGAAAAGGCAGTTCTTTATATTAAACAACTGAAAATATCTTCTGTTTATGTTAATTTTTAACCATTCTTTCATACCAATAGGAACACATAAAGGAGAACACCAAACCCTGTCAACAAGACATCTTGCTAAAACGGATATGTTTATCAGTTTGTACATAGTAACAGCAGTTTATATACCAGGTGGGAAATTCTGGCTCCAGTGAAATTAATGGGAGCTTTGCCACTGAACTGAGTGAGTTCACCCCAGATATATAAACTCCGTCTGACCATTAAAATCAATGGGACTTCTCATATGAGTAACTCCTCACCAATGGAAGTCAGAGGTTCACAATCTGGCGAAGTCTAATAGTGATATAGACTAAAAAACAACAAACTAATTACACCTACAACTAATTTGTTTAAGGAAGTCTTAATGCTTTGAGGCAGTTTAGCGGCTCTGGGATTTGCATTCTGAGTATTACATTCACAGCCTGGACTGAGAGTAGGGATTGAATTGTGAAAAGAACACAGCTGGTGTAAACTGTCACAGCTTCAGGGATTTAAACAAAATGGAGCTAGGATGGTTTAGTCCAGCTGAGGATCTGCCCCTGAATGTATTACAGGTAAGAAATAACCTTTATTCCTGTTGAGTTCATTTATTTTATTCTGATAATAATTAAATAATAGAATCATAGCTAGAAGCTATGTGGAGCTGTGTTCATTTGAAAGAGTTACCTTTCCCTGTAATGAGAGTTAGAAGAGATCTTTCAGGTACTTTTAATTTTACAGGACACTCCATGGTTAGGTGGAAAACTGAAAGTGCTCACACTCAAGGTTGGTTAGTGACTGCAGCAGTTACTTCCAAGCAGCAGTAATGAGCACGGGCTCCTTCTCCCTGGGACGTGAAAGCTGTAGAGAGGGTGGAAGAAACAACAAAGGGAGCGATAGGAAAAGAAAAGAAGCAGTCAGTAGAGAGAAGCTGTGAATGCCTTGGAAAAGGAAAGCACATTCACAATCCCAATTTTGAGCTATTTGATGAAGTGAATAAAATTAATGTATATTCAGTATTTTACTAAATATAACAACAAATAATAACAGATCCAAATGTATTTTGGTTAATGTATTTTTATAGCAGTGAGGAAATTGCATAACAGCATGTAGACATGGCAAAAATGATGTCTGAATGTTGTCCCTTTGCTACGCATATTGGCAGTCCCGGCTATGTATTGGCATATTGATGCCTTTTGCTTCTGTAAATAAAGATCAGTAAATGCTTGACTCGACTCCTTCAGTTCCACCTTGTTTTCTGAGGATGTTGCGAGTTTTTTTTTTTTTTCCCAAAAAGAAAATGCACAGAGCTGGTGGTTCCAGCTACGTACTTGGAGGTGGCAGATTTTCAATAGCACAAATGAGAGTTAGGGATCCAATCCCAATGACTTTCAGTGGGAGCTGGGAGCCTAATTGCCCTTTGGTGCTTAGCAGGTTGAGAGTTATGGTTCAAAGTGTTTCCTCGATTGTAACCCTTTTTGGATCTTGTTAATAAACATGTGGAAGTTTTTGGCTGTTGTCTCTTTTTGGTAAGGTGTAAAACAACTCCTGTAAATCATCTTTACTGCATTCACAAGTTATTTCTTCCAAGAGAAATTATTTCTAGAGTTTCCAACTGGAAAATCATGCAAATGGGCCACAATCAGTCAGCAGTTATGTGCGTTCCAGGTTTTGAACACATTAAAGGATACCTCTGATTACTATTAAATTCTGGAAGAAAATTGCTTGTAAAACAAGTATTGTTGGAAACATGTTTTCAATTTCCTTGCTACCCTGAAGATCTGGACTAGGATGGGGTTAGCAAAAGTGGAACATTTAAAAAAAATGGTGACTGAAGAAATAGCAAAAGGCACCTGGAATGCATCATATGAGTGATCATGAAATATGCAGTGTTGTTGTAGCCATGTCGGTCCCAGGACCAACACCGCTTGTGAAATATGGCAGAAATATGAAAGTTACTAGTAATGTAGTAATACTCAACTGTGTTATGTCTGTAACACATTAAATCAGATTATGTGTATAAGATTCAGATGTTGGCAACTGCTATCTCTACATACATAGGAATATAACCAAGTTTAATTAGCAGTAAGCAACTTTAACTGGCACTTAAACAAGTTTTTGTTTTTCAAGAACAAAAATATTCACACACCCACCAGACAGCTCTTACTCCTTTTATGATTTAATTATTATTTTATTTCAGTCTATCCAAATCATTGCTCTATAGATTTAAACAACAAATTCAATGATTTCTGCCTTTAAACATGCTGTTTATGTATATAGGTTCAATAAAATCCACACTCAAGACCACTAGAAAACAGTAGGTGCAAAATAACTGCTAGGTTTTGTGATCTGTACTCTGCTCTAGGGTGACCAGACAGCAAGTGTGAAAAGTTGGGACAGGGGTGTGGGATAATAGGCGCCTATATAAGACAAAGCCCCAAATATTGGGACTGTCCCTATAAAATCAGGACATCTGGTCACCCCTCTCTGCTCCCTATTTTCCTGGATTTTGAGCTGCGTTAGAAATCTCATTGTTTAATATATTTTGATATCATAGCCAGTGTTAGGTGATCTCAATTGCCCTGTGGAATACAGTATAAGGAGAGTCTGCCATCAGTGCTTGAATCTCACTAACTCTCCTGTCTGAGGTTGTAGCCCCCAGGAAGGTAGTTTGGGGTGTGAGCTGGCAAAGAAAGCACTTGGATAAGAGTTCAATGCATAAGGGCTTCACAAGGCCATAAAAACTACATTAAAATCTCAAAATGAGGGAGGTTCCTGAAGAAGGTGATATGTGTGAACCAGTCCTTTTAGAAACTTTGAAACAGTGGAATGAGAGAACACTGTGTAAGTCTGAGTGGGAGGGTGGCAAGCTGAAATGAAAACTAAACACACCCTGACAGAGCTGATGTGGGGGCCCAACAGCTTGACCTGGAGGCTGTTATCCAGGATCTTGGTAATAGAAGCTTGTAACAGGATGGGACCTTGTTGTGAAGACCAGATGGAAAAATCTCTTCCACTTTGACCTGGAGACTGATTGTGTAGAAAGGTTACTGCTCTGTTACAGGATCTTTTGGATTGATGTGGATCTAATGCTGTCATTGTGCTCAGCCAGCCAACTTCCAGGTAATCAGAGTAAGGAAGTGGAGTCTGGATGGAGAATTTAATATGTCTGGCAGACTGGGGAGAGAGATTGGTGGCTGTGTGGACATATTGAATAGGTCTGTGAGCCAATAATGACTGTCTGGCCCAATAAGAGGCTGTAAGTATCACCGTGGCCACATCCTGACTGATCTTCCTTATGACCCTTTGGGGGATAGGAAGAAAAGCACAGAGAAACCAATGAAGCCAGGGGATGAGGAAAGCATCTTGGAGTGACCCTGGCCTTGGTATCTGCTCTGGAGCAGAAGACAAGGCAAGATCTACCTCAGGGAGCCCCATCAGTGGAATAAAGGCTGAAGAATAGAGTGACCACTCATGATTTGCTGAGTACTGTCTGCTGAGGCAATCCACCAGGTCTGTTTGTTTCTGGTAGGAGAAGGGCCAAGGGAGTTATCCGGTGAAGCTGGTACCATGCGCACAGCTTGATTGCTTCCTGACACAGGGGGATAAGCAGGCATCCCCCTGCCTGTTGATGTAATGCACTGTGGAGGTGTTTCTGTCAAGATATGTACTGTGGTTCCTTTCAAGCCCAGTACTGGAGAGACAGGTGCTAATGGTATTGGTACTGGGGCCGGGGTTGGGGTCAATAGTTAGTAGCAGGTCTGCTGGTATTGTTAAGGATTGTGGTACTGGTAAGTATGGCACTGAAGGTGCCAGTGAGGAGTCATTGCCAGTATTGAGCTTCATGGCATAGTGCACTTAATTCTACATGGAGCTAGATGCAACAGGGAGTCAGTCCTGCTAGCCTGTCCAGGGTGATCAGGCATGTGGGCTTGTGAGTTAGAAATGTTGGAAGGCTCAGGACTAATTTCTTTGATCTCTCCCATTCTAGTAAGAGGATCGGTGCCATGAGTTACCCCTTGAGCAGAGCTCATATCTGCCCTGCCTCAACATAGTGGAGGCGGTACCAGGATTTGGCGCTGATTGCCAAATCTGGTTTGGAAGACTGAGGACAGCTGAGTGAAGAGGATGCGGACCCTTTCTTGGTACTAGCAATGGGAGCCTTCCAGGGAGAGTTTCTACTTACAGGAGTACTAAAGCAGGGGGATCTCTGGGAGGAGAGAACCTTTTTTAAAGTAGAGGTTGCAAGCCTGAAAAATGGGAAGGATAGTGGAGTTTTCAAGGAGGATGGGAAGGAAGAGAAAGGTCAGAAGCGAGATCAGAGAGTCAGAGACTAAGGTGAACGTGGTGGGGGTAGGGTGACCAGATGTCCCGATTTTATAGGGACAGTCCCGATTTTTGGTTCTTTTTCTTACATAGGCTCCTATTACCCCCCACCCCCATCCCGATTTTTCACATTTGCTGTCTGGTCACCCTAGGTGGGGGTACCAGCGGAGATGGAAGAAGAGGAAAATTCTTGATGATGTTTTCTTTTGAAAAAAAAATGGCAACATCCTGGGCAGACAAAGTGGGACTGAGGGAGCCTAGTAAAACATTTACTGACGTTTATTTACAGAAACAAAAACATCTTTATACCAATTAGGCCGAGTCAAATAGTGTTGATGTCATACTAAACTTTCTCAGAGTTCACGGGGCTCTTTAGATCCATGGCTTTATTTTGGTTCACAGAAGGAAGCTAACTGCAAAGTCTGAATCCAGATCACTACAGGTTTGAGCCCATCTCTGCTTATTACGGAAGAGGATAAATATCTGCCAAAGGTAGTGTATTAAGTCAGAGTTCTTTGGCATCCCCATAACTCCCTTTTGGCACAGTGGTACACTCCAAAAATCAAATTGAATGTGTTAAGCATAAGTATTATAAAGGAAAGGAAAAGGAAAACAACTAAATGAAAAAAATGATCATGGCCATAAACCTCGTTAAAAAATTAGGCCATAAACTTTCATTTGCAAGGATTTCTGTACGGTTCTCTAATGAGAAATATCTCTTTATAGAAGCCTCCTTGACATAAGCATTTTTATGGAAAATGGATCAGAGACCAGATCCCACATCTAACACATGCGTAAGGAAGACCAAGTATATTGCCAGGGCACATGCTGTTTGTTAGAAACTGGACTAGAGTGCAATAATTGGAAACATATTGTATACTTAGTGCAAAATAGAGTATATAGTAATTTTTAAAAAGGCTTGGTTAGAGAGAAGCGGATATTCATCCAGTACCAAAAGATTTCTGTGTAAGCAGTTACCTGTCAGGCTATATAAACTAACATTTACTTTTAAGTCAAAAGAAAACTTTCCAATGAAGCATCATTTCATATAGAATTCAAAATTTCACCATATTCATAAGACATAATGTTAATGACATGATACAAATAACCATACAATATTTTCTTGCCACAAGAAAATCTTTATATTATTGTACTCTTTTCTTTCCATTCATTTCCATGAAACTTTCCCTGCATCTGTACATTCCTCCCAGCTGGAAGATGAGATCTAACCGGTACCAATGCAATAATTACTGTCTGCTTGTAAGGATTTATACACAGACATTTTAATCAAGAGCCTATAAACTTCAGTCTTTGCAAAGAGTTTCCTTCATCTGGGTACAGTATTTAAAAAACAAAAACAAAACCAACCAACATCCAGATTTCAACACATCAAAATTAAACTGAATATTAAGTCAGTTTCTATGTTAATTTTAACAAAACAACCACTACTTAAAGAACAACCATATTACAAACCTGAGCTTCTATTATTTTATGTCATACGAATATACCTAGAAATGTGTTTTCAACTTTTAATATGAACCCCCCCCCAACCTTTGAAACTAAAGTCCAGTCTCAGACCAATGTCACCAGCCATGCATTATGAGACATAATAAGAGTTGGCATATTTAGATTAGTTTGATCTTATTTTTAATAGACAACAGCAAAAATAAATTAATAATTACAAAGGTAATGCAGCTTATTTGCAAAAAAATAAAAAAAAAATAGCCAAATGGTTGTCCAGCTAGCAAGGCACCCGTTGTGCCACTGCAACAGCAACACACATCACAGCTAACAATATGGGAAGAGAAGCACACTCAAAAAAGCCACTCTGTTCCCTCCTCACAAAGGAGGGGGTGGAACCTTGGCCTGCCCACATAGTGTGCCAGCTAACACCATTGTGCTGGCTTTCTGGGGAACAGAACATTGTGCTGCGGATAGACCCAGACGAGTTTATTCCCTCCCCGGAGCAGCAAGGGAGCCAGGAGGGGGACTGTGACTCTCTGAGTCACAGCATCACTCCTGACTGCTCCAGAGGCAGCGCCAAAATGCAGATCCTTTGGATCCAATGGATAACTGGATCTGAGTTCATTCAGAGTTTTGAAGAGGAAGGCAAAGACCCCGAAATGAAGCCCAAATCTGATCAGCGCTAATGCAGAGTGAAGACAATTAGTTTTAAAGGCTGTCCTGTCTCCAGACTGCTGTGAACACGGAACAAAAAGGAGCTGAAATGGAAAAAGTATTGAGAAAATTCTGACTTTCTACACATAGAGGGGGAATTTAGCTTTAATGGGGTCATCTCCTGGGCCCAAGACACTTCCTTTGTCAACGCCACGTAACTATTTGCCAGAAGCTGTCTGTATGACTGTAAGTGAGGTACAACATACTTGGGTCATATTACTTATCTTTCCAGAGGGAACACCAAAAAGTTGTTTTTTAAAAAAAATAATATATTTTATTCTGTAACGGTTAGGAAAGGCTTTTCACTGTGGGGAAAGCAAGGAGGTAGAGGAAAAATTCTTTCTCAGATGAATCTAAGGCCCTAGCAAGTTGGTTTACTTGGAAAAAGGAACAATGACGAAAATATAAAAGTTTGCATGCACACACACACCTCGCTCATTCTAATACTGCCTTCCCCATCCATTTTTGTCCTTGTAGCTTTCCCATTTTTTGCTTTGTTTGTATAACATGATGCTGCAGTTGCTATACTCTGCAACAAAGCTCTCTCAATTTCAAATAGAACAGAAATAACACACTCTCTCTCTAATCAAGATCAGATCCAACTCATAAGCAGTACTGTTTCTTCTAAATTTTGAAACAAACCTGAGATATTGAAGCATGTTAGTGCCATCATTCTTTACTATGCAGACTGAGTTGGCTTTGATTTACAATACCATAAGCCAGGAGCTCAGGGAGGAAAATTGAACATGCCTACTGAATTTAGTCACTCCTCCAACATGTATGTGATGCTTTTAGGTGGGGATGATAATGAGGTAGCGTGGACTAAGGTGACTCCGGTATCTGGAGCACACTCAGGGCTGGTCTCTTTGGCTGCCAAGGACACAAGCTTTACACAGTGCAAAATGACCTTAAAACAGCCTGAGATTTCTCACAGAAAATTCCCCATGTGTGGGGAATCTTCACTGGTGCAGGGCTGCTGGAGATAGCGTAGCCGTCTCCTACACCAGCCACTCCCCCTCAGTGGAAGGGGGAGGTGGGAGCATGATGGAGCTCAGCTCCACTATACCTGATAGTCCCCTAGTGTAAGAGGCCTTATACCAGCAGCATAATTTAGAGGACGATTCCACTTGGGCAGCACTGAACAGGGAACCATAACTAGGTTGCACCCAAGGCTGTGCTCAGACATAGCAGAGAATAAAGGCTTCTGTCTCTGCTTTACTGGATCTGGTTGGTGTGGTTGACCAGTTTATCCAGTGACATGCTGGGATTGGGATGAGAGTGAACAGCCCTCTGGATTTGGATGGATTATGCTGGTAGGCTGGGGGAAATAGCCAGAAGAAATATCTGTGGCGATACCAGCTCCCTCAGTGTACGTTGCGTGTCCACTTTTCTTTCTTCAGGTTCATAACGTGGGGTCTTATTGGATCAGTGAGCTGTTTCTGAAGGTCAAGATAGAAGTATGGGCCAAATGGTGTTTTTAATAATCTGCACATGGCCTTTTCTTTTGAAATGATCACTTAACACAGCAGATTCACACTATTGTCATCTTGAGATCGGATTGCTGCAAAGGACTATGTGGTGCTGCCCCTTATAGCAATTAGAAATTTCAGCTGGTGAATACCATGGTGGCCTCTCTGTTGACTGGTTGTTCTTGCATGGAGCATGTAACACTTGTGCTTCATCACTTTCACTTCCCCTTTATTTGGGAGGGTCAATTTAAGATGCTAGTTCTGATCTATCAAACCATAAATGGTTTGGGGTGCTGGGTACTTCAAAGACTACCTCTCTCTCCATGTGGGATACCATGGCATCTGAAATCAGCCGATTAAGGGCTTTAATAGTGAGGAATCCTTCAACTTTGCAATTTGCTTCTTAAACTGGTACACCGGAGCCTGAATTAGTTGACCTTCAGATCATGCCACAATGTCTATCTGTTTTCCAGTGCTTTTCCTGAGAGGGACGGCTAAGTGGTTGATGGATACTGTCAGTTATGTGGGATCTGAGAGGGGTTTTAATCTTTGAGGTCTACAGTATAGATGAAAAGCATTATATAAATGCAAAATATTGTTATTATTACTCTATAAATCCTTAATAGTCTCTTTTTCAAACCTTTATGAAGTAGGTTTTTGAGAATGGCTGAGCTAGTTGTGTCTTCTAATGCTCTGATTGACCCCACACCTTCACTATCATTTCTTTGAAAAATGTTTTACTCAGTTTGCTTTTCTTTTTCCTGCTGTTTCCAATTTTTGTTTGTGCATCCCCAGAGTCCAGACTTTTCACAATAGTTCAAAGAACTGTCTACTTAGCCTCTTGAAAATTCACTCAAAGCCCCTTTAATCTTTTCTTCAAGCAAAGAGAATCGCATTTTTCCATTCCCCATAAATTAAACATCCATTCCATGGGGCCAATCTTGCTACATTTTGCCTCTGCAGGAGGTGGGGAAATTACTTACATGAGTTCTTCCCAAAAGTAACTCCACATCTCCTAGACACACAACACAACTTGCCTTGTCTTTCCAAGGCAGGGTGACCTTTTCTCTTACAGGACTGCCTGCTGTGCAGGTAGCATCTGCAGCCAGAAGGTCACCTATATTCTCTGCTGGACCTTGGGTTTTATTATTCTTGTTGCCAGTTTTTGTACTTGTTATATCTACTTAGTTTCCCTTCTGTGGTACTGAATGCTGTCCACAATTGGGCATACTTGTTTAAATGTATTTTAACAGGTCATTTGTGAAGCGCTAGGATTATTTTTTCAGGGTTTGTGTTCTATGCCTCTGGTTACTCTGGTTTGTCATTTTGACACTAACTGTACCTTGTGCTGTTGACAGCTTCTCTGTTTTTGCTGAATTTTTGCAGTGAAGTTGGCAGGGAGAAACGCTCATTAATTCCCCCTCCCCAGCTATTCATAGTCTGTTACTGCCTGGATGAACACTAGCATTACCAAATAGTAACACAGCCCTAGCAGGCAACTGTTTTAATCTCAGAGAATTTCAGTTTTAGGGCATAAAACCCATAAAACAATCACCTTCCTAAAATGTCTGAAGTCATCCATGCACTGGGATGCGCTCTATACAACACAGATGCAGTATTTGTTTTGATGTGCTTGAAGCAACATGGTTTCAAAGATTTGCCAACCGCCAATAATTTAAGCATATGAAACCCACATGGCAGCACAGTGAGATTTTTTCCCCCCTCATCCAGAGGCAATTTTCTCAGTAGTTGTAGCCAGTGTTTCTTTTGGGATGGTTTCCAAAAGATCATCTCTCACTGGTATTGTAAATTTGCTCTGGCTGCAGTCCCTTATTAAATTAACCAACCACTGTCTAAATGGATCTATTAATTCCACAGCAGATGATTATCTCATCAGCAAGGAGATCTATCAAATCACATCAGTTTCTGATTCTGCTCAACCAAACCGCACCAGCCAAAAATGGGTCTTCACCATAGAAACCACGGTGAAACAGAAGCAGCTTTTACATTAAAATCATACCTGCTTTGAACAGCTGACAGGTTTTACACTACTAGACAATATGCTGATAATACACCTCTACCCCGATATAACACGACCCGATATAACACGAATTCGGATATAACGCGGTAAAGCAGTGCTCCGGGGGGGTGCGGCTGCGCACTCCTGTGGATCAAAGCAAGTTTGATATAACGCGGTTTCACCTATAACACGGTAAGATTTTTTGGCTCCCGAGGACAGTGTTATATCGAGGTAGAGGTGTAGCTTTGTTCAAGGCTTCATCACAGCAGCATTTCAGTTTCCTTTATTCTTATTTGGACTATACAGAACTCAAAGCCATCCAAGCCAAGCACCTTTGTTTTTGTTCTCTTTGGGCTCAATCATACGGGTGACAGGAAGAATTTTTTATTTTTATATCATATTGTACAATGGGCTAGCTACATTGTGGGGATGCAGTGTTTCATCATCTTCTGAGGCATTTTAGATTATATGGATCAGTTGGTCTCATCCAATGTTTGGCAATTCTGTGTTCTGATGTAAACTTTACACCAAATCCAAAGCAATGCCTTATTAATATTATAGTATGTCTTTTCTTCATCTCTGCAACTACTTTTTAAATCTGGTTACATTTGACAATATACTAAGTGCCTTACCTATGGAATTTTGATCCTGATGAAAGTAGTTGAGAAACGATTCTGTACAGTACATCACTCTGATTTTAAGCTTCATTTTGGTTACTTTTTTGGCCAAGGATTGATATGGACCCATTACAACAGCATTTATTAGACAAATAATATTTTCCCCTCAAGTAAAATTGCAGTATATAGTTACGAGTGTTTTAGCAAAAGAATCTTATGTGATTGTAGTGTAAGCATCGATAGATGCCTCAGATAGCTATCCACAACCATGCAGAGAGGAACGGAAGGAAGTGTAAAAGGAGTTTTAAATACAGAAAATGGTGAAAATCTCCTGGATTTAAAAAACATTCTTAAGTCCAAGTTCCATCAGTAGAATAGTTGGCACCATGATTCATGAGAAATTGAGAAAATGGGTTGTTTTTAAGAACTTTTCTATCTACTTTTTATTTTTAATTTCATATAGAAGTTCATAAATATTATAGCTGCTAAAATACATAGAGCTAAATCCAGCAGGCAGCTGAATACTGTTGAAGGAGGTGCATAGAGGCAAAGTACTAAGCCCTAGCAACCCAGCTTTTGCTCAGTAGCTTTGGAGAGAGATTTCTGGGTAATGAGAAAAAATATGAACTGTGCTCAAATTCAAATAAAGCTTTGACTTTCTAGGGTGTTTTGCGCCTGAGGCACACAGGCACTTTGGAATATTCCACTGTACATCCACCCTGAAGGCACATGGGAGTAGGAGGAAAGGGAGTGTGTTGAGGGACCCAGGGCCTGGCCAAGGACTAATAGTCTAAGTATAATCCTGTACGTGGAAATGAAAGCCCTGATCCAGCAAGAATCCTGTGTGTAATTCTAAGCATATGAATAGTCCCACTGAGCCTAGATCAGGGCTTATGTGCACAGCGAGCATTTTCACAATTTCAGGATAACCAGCTGGAGATCTTCTCCAGTTGAGTGTATGGAAAAGCCGACCTTAAGAGGGACTGAGAGCAGAAGCTGTCATTTGGGCCAATCATGTAGATAGAAATGCTTGTTACAGCTCCCAAAAAGACAGCAGCTCAGAGGTTTGTGGCTGCCATTCCCCTGATCACTTTGCTTGTATATCCCTTTCTTCCACCCATTGTATTGTCTGATTAGACTGTAAGGGTATGTGTATACTACAACATAACACCCAGGGCTTGCCCATGTCAGCTGACTTGGGCTTGCAGGGGTTGGGCTGTAGGGCTATAAAACTGCAGTGTAGACATTTGGGCTCGGGCTGGAGCCTCTGCTCTGGCACCCTTTCCCCTTGTGGGGTCCCAGAGCTCGAGCTCCAGCTCGAGCCCAAACAATTGGCAGAGACCGTGCGGGTTTTTCACTTTCCTCTGTAGCATGGGGCATGGGTCACTTACAAGTTTAAATTAGAGTAAAGGGTGGATTCTTTGTAACTTGAAGTCTTTAAATCATGAATTGAGGACTTCAGTAACTCAGCCAGAGGTTATGGGTTTATTACAAGAGTAAGTGGGTGAGGTTCTGTGGCCTGCTGCAGGTCTTTCATTGCAGTGTAGACATACTCTAATGTCCCGATAGATCCTCAAAGTTTTTTAGGTGCCTAACCCCAATTGATTTCAAGGTCTTTGGATAGGGACTGTTTCTTTTTACATGCATTTGCAATGGGGACCTTATCCTGATTGGGGCTTTTGGGCACAACTGTAATACAAATCAACAATAACATTATTTCATCTGTTCCAATATACCACATATTTAGTGGCCAGGATTTTCAAGGTTCTTCTCTTTTAAAATTCACATGATTATAGGGATATTGGTTCTTGAATTCAAAGTTCATGAAGGAGGCAAGCAAAATGAAGGAATTCACTGGTGTGTCTTCACTAAATATTATTATTACTAATACTGTGGAAGTGCATAGAGGCATAGATCAGATGGGGCCCCATTGTTCTTGGCACTACAGAAACATAGTATATGACAGTCCCTGTCCTGAAGATCTTAGAATCTAAAAGATAGAACTTAAAAACTGGAGTATGTGTGTGTAACAAAGGCTCTATGTTCCGCAGTCTGATGGAAAAGAAAAATCAAATAGGTGTATATTGGCATAGCAATGCTGGTAATGTGGGTAGCAGAACTTACTCCACTCTGTCACACAGCTATTAAGTTTCAGTAAACATTCATCTCTGAATCTCCCCGTGAGAAGAGTCTTCACTCATTCCAATCATAAATATGCATCCCCACCTATTATATCAGCATCCAATTCTCTCCCATCTTTGCACTGATAATTCAGCATCATTACAAAATACACACAGCCCTTTCAAACCACTTTTTAACTTAGTCAGCCTGATTAAAAGCAATGGTTTTGATATTTATAAACTGTTGAAGAAGTTCTGGGGTCAAGCTGTTACTGGTATATTTTATCTTTTTTAGATATGTTGACTATCATATCTGATATTAATAATACATATTATCCACATTTTATATATACACACATTAAGCACCAAGAACATGAAGCACAAATACTGTAACAGTGATATAGCCTAAACTGGCCTATATCATAATCCTATTCACTTAAGCTAAGTATCCCATAACTCCTGCATTTGCTGAAACAAGTATTTGCATAAGCAGATAGAAAACTTGTAAACATCAAGATTAATTTGGTCTATGTCTTAGTACAAGCTAGGGAGGTACCTTCATGGACCGGTACCTGGAATGCTAGTATCCATAAGAAAGATAAGAAAGGAACAGAACAAGAAGTTAGGGAATTGGGACAAACTGATGGGTTGGATTTTAATGATGTGTAAAGAGATATGTAAACTTGTAAAAGCACTGTATAAATAATACCAGCTGAAATTGTAACTTTGGGGAGCACACCTTCTGCATAAGGTGAATCTAACATCGCTGCACAAGATGGCTTCTTGGAAACTGGCATCGTACAGAACCTTTGTCCTGTACTATATTAATAAACCTGACTGACACTGGTTATCTTGAGTATATTTCATAACAAACCAAAGTATGGTCAAGCAATTGACTACACAATTTATCAATAGATATGATATACGATGTGCAGGTTTATTTTCAAAGTGGGCCAAGTGACTTAAGCTGGGCCTGCCTGAGCATTTTTAAAAATCTTGATTTTGGGGCCAGTCCCTTGAGCCATACCCTCCCTTCTGGGACCATTCAGTCCCAAGAACCCACCACAGACTTGGGTATGACTGATAAGCTGTTCTGAAAATTTCCCGACTGCTCAAACATTTGAGTCCATCTGGAGTTCCCAGAAGGCCATTTTCACCCATGCAACCTACAGAAGTTTTTCAGAGCACTTTACAGAAAATGGTTGAGAGAAATATAAATCAAATATCTCAGACAGTGGTGAACCATTGCCAGTACACTTTACAAATAACTAGCTGGAAAAAACTAAAGGAAGACTCCATATGAAGGAATATAGTTTATTATCACTATGTTCACTGTTTCTTCATTGACTTGAATGAATTTTGGATCAGGCCCTTAACCTGTAGTTTTCAGTTTACCCATTAAAATGGGCTCAAACTGGTAAAATGCCAGATTAAAAGCTACATTCAATCAAAAGGCAGTCTAATCAGGGACTTCCTTATTAACAGAAATGATTCTGAAGCACCTTTTAGGCATAATTCCATGGTGTGGGAAATGAGGGAATGCTGTATTTTTAAAAAATATTATGTGCACCTCAGTTTACGTGTGTGACATTATCCTGCCTGAGTGCAAGGAGTTAAACCAAAGGAAGCTGTTGGGGCAGGGGAATGAAATGAGAAGCAAAACAATGGCAAAGTTAAGGTATGGTCCAGAGAATACTATAGGCCCTTGAGGAAATAATAGGAAAGCTATTAATTGGAGAATCCCTCCAGCCCGGCTCCAACTAAGATGGCAAATGTATTCTTCCCAGACCTGAGCCTGGGGAAGAAGAGGACTGAGTGGACTGTCAGCTGCCCAGGAAGGAGACTGTGACAGGCACACAGAGAGACACAGAAACTGCAGCAAGCAAGCTGTCTTCCCCAGCTTAGCGATGGAGGTAACTGGCTGAATGGAACTCTCCAAAATCTCATAAGAAAAGATTGAAAAGTTTAGGTCAGGGGAAACAGGTGTAGAGGCCTTTTTGTTTTTATCCACTGCTGTGTGCTATGTACCTCTGGGTGAGTAAATAATGCTTTGATTTGAAGATGCTGTTTTTGAGACACTATAATCAGCTGCTGCCACAGGCTCCTGGAGGAACAGGGTTTCCAAATGCCAAACACAGGGCCTCTTGTGTTAACATGGCTTGAAAACATAGGGGCTGTAGCCCAGAGTTCCAGGCAGAATGGCTGGACTGCAGAAGCCAGGCCTGATACCTGAGGGGTGCACTCAAGAGGAGAAAGCAGAGCTCACCGTATAACTAGGAAACATGGTTTTAAAACAATTTAAGTCAACAGAATTATTACAACATACAGCTCTCAAAATAACTTGTAAAAAAAAAAATTTAACTAGAAAGAGCATCTAAGCTTACTGCTTCACCAGTTTTTCCAAGGTTTCCTTGATCTCCTGGTTCTCCCTGTTAATGCAGAAAACAGATTATATAGTTTATTATAAATTTCACTTCTTGCAGGAGGGTGCTTTAAACTTCTCCATTTCCCCCAAGTTCCCTTTGTGTTTCATTTTCTATATAAAACCTAAGCAGTAAAATTATACACACTTAACAAAAACAATAGTTTTGCCTTTATGATCAGGTATTGTTTGGTTCTCTTTTTAACCCCTCCCTCTAAGATTCATATCTTCCTTTTGTCAAATGGAAATTAAATATAAATACACTATATAATTGCCTTCATTAGTTCATAACCATTTCTAAAAGCAAATTTTACTTGTAAATAGTCTGTTAACTTATACCAATTTGACAATACACCACATGGGGCAATTATCTGCATAAACTATAATAGTATTAATCAGATATTTAACTCTTCAATTGCTTTTCCGAATTTGCACTGTTCCACATTTATCCTCCCCCACAGAGCCATATGGAGGGACAGCAGGTGCTATCCATGCCCCCCAATCCTGTTGGCAATATTCTTCACTCTCCCAACTGAGGAACCTGCAAGTAAGCAGATTCACTGGCTAGATGTATGTCAACAAGTGGCCTCCTCTCAAGTGCCCCCTCGTGGCCACAAGGCCACTCTGCAAGGGGTCCCTCACCTCAGTTTTCCTCTTGAGTTCACAGTAAGTTCAATACAAGCATGTCCTCAAGTCCATCACAGTTTATTAACCAAAACACAGTGCAAACGTCCCAAATCAAAAGTCACACAACACAGTTCACATCATCCCTGTTCATGTAATCTTTAAAAACCCAGCTCCTTTTTCACCATCCTGGTGTCTTCCACTAGACCCGAACTCTTTATCAGTTGTTCTCTGTCCCGCCACCAGGACTGCCACCCAAGCCCCTCCTTCTGGGGCACAATCCCCCTCTTCCCAGTGGTAACTCCCACTGTCTCTCCACTGAAAGTCTCATCTGGTTCCTCTGGGACCCAGCTCCCCGGTAATGAGATGCCAGTACCAGCAGGTAAGGCCCTCTGCTGCCCTCTGGATCCAGCTCGCCAGCTTAGTAAGCATCTCCCTTTGCTGCTCCTTCCCACTTTCAACCCTCTCCATTCCTGGCTTTCTGGCTTAGGAAAACCTGCCAGCAAACCCCTTGCTACTCTCCTGCTTTCAGCCCTCTCCTAGGAACTACTCTTTCTGACTGAACCAGTGTGCTCTGACCCTCTTAACTCACGCATAGGTCTCTTATGTTTCCCAGATGGTGCCTCACCCTCTTAATTGGCTCAAACAGGGAGCAGCTGTACTGGAAGAGGAGAGCTGAGTCCAATTTCCTTTAGTGGGCCAGCAACCCTGTTACAATGTATCTCTCGCGCACAAACACTCTAACCAGAGGTGTTGGAACAATTTTTATAGTGGGGGGTGCTATTGATGGAAACCACGTATTTGGTGTTTGTTATTACTAAATCCTTCAAGTGAGGGTGTGTGGCAGCACCCTCAGTTCCAGCACCACTGACTCTAACTATATTCTATTTTCATATATAAAACCCAGCAGTATTACCTTCAAGCCTTCTGATCCAGGTTCACCTGCATACCCTTTCCGACCTGGCCTTCCCTAAAATAATAAATAAAATTAAAGATTTAAAATATTTGACTTTTACAAAAAATATATCTCCATTTCCTAAGTTCCCTATTTATCACAGGGTCTCTCTCAAAAAGCTAGTTAATTAAACTTACTGAATGTTTAAATATAATACACTGTCTACTAACTTTATTGTATTGTGCATTTTACAGCCACTTGTCTGAAAATACGCTATTGAATATAAAAGAAAACACAGTACAATCAACAAAACCTGTATCAACTTTTACGACAGCCAATGATTTATTAGAGAACATTCATCAAAACCCAAGGATGTAACATCCACTTCAATTTCAGTTATAAGAGACCATTGAGGTGGCAAAGAACAGAAAGGAGCTAATTCGCTGCTGTCATAACACCACTGAAGCAGGGGGAGTAACACTGCCAGAGAATTTAATGACAGGTGTTCCAACTCTCTTTTCTCTATTAGACAGAATCAGCTCAAATTTCTTCTCCCCTTTGCTCAGAAAGAGTATTGTAAATTTCAACTCCTGAGTTGTTTTACCTTTGGTTCCACGATTATGCTTGTTAACAAATCTTGCTGCTATGATAATTACTTAATTGTAGCATATTGTTAGCTGAGGAGAAGTATGGTACCATTAATCAGACTGAGAGACCACAGATGAGGAGGCTTTTAAAAACCTTTTACTGTGACCCCCTCTAGCTGCTGCCACTCACACAAAACAAAATGGCACAGAAAGACAAAAAAGGGATTCTTCTTCTGAATTTTCACTTGGCTATTTGTAAAACTTTAATTGTGCCAAGGGCAGTCTTATTTTTATTGTGCCATTTATTTTTTTTTCAAATATGTCTTATTTCCTCCTCAGAATAACTTGCAGCCTAGAAAGCTTAGCCCAGTACAGTCACATAACAGTAGTGATAAGTTAGTCTCCCTAAGCGATGGCAGTTTTATTTACCACACTTCCGTTGAATATCCCCAAATTTCAATTAAGACTGTTTATCCAAACGTAAAGGTTTTCAGAACAATTGTATTTTAAAAGGACCATCTTGTTTTTTTAGAAATACACTGTGATACTGCAAAAGTACAGTATATCACTGCAAGTTATGGACATAACATGGCATATGCTGAGGATTATATCATTATCACACTTGGGACTGCAAAATGCCAAACACAATTACCCATGCCATTTGCAGTTAGCAGCTGCAAGTAAAATACATTGTGGAGTTCCTTGGTGCACAGTGAAAGCATGGCTGCTGCAAAAGAGTGTATAGCGTGGGTTCTCTGTTGACCAATGTGTGTGTGCAGGAGGTGGATACTGAAGTCTCCCTCCTGGCTGTTTCCTTTGAGGTGGCTAGTCTCATGCTGTCCTTGTGCTCAGGGGAGCACAAACACTATAGCTGTGCCCAGCACCTCATGGGTGCAAACTATGTCTGAGATGCTTGCAATCCAAACACTCGAAACAAATATATACTAGGAGAACTGTGATGCTATACATAATGGACTCCTCTTAAAGGCTGATTGACAATACCTCTGTAGGTGAAAAGCCTTAAAAGGGAAACTACAAGTATTGTACAGATTCTTGAAGTTCTGCTTAGCAGTACTTTTCAGTCTTTTGAGCATAACAGCTGCGCCAGACTGAATGATTGTGACTATAGGATCAACAGTCTGCATTGGGACCTTCACTTACAGTTTACCCATCAAAATCAGGGCAAAGTGCAATCAAAGCAATGGGCACTAAGCTACCTCCTTATTTCTCAGAGCAAGGGCACAATCTGGGTCTTGGGTTCTGTTACCTTGATTCTCTGTGACTTTATCTGTCCCTCAGTGCCAATGCCTGGGCATGTTCCCCGACGGTCTGAGAATTCTCTGTATGTTTTGAGACTATATATTCTTACTAGGTTCCCATGATACAAACTTTAATCCCATTTTTTTCTGGCAGCCCCAATAACCCTAAAAGCATTCCATTTTGTTACACAAGTTTCAACAAGTCCGGACAGACGTGTGCTTTGGTAATATTCTTTAGTTGTTATAAATGGGTTAAATACAACCTCAGGGTGGCAATGCTGCCAGAGAGGAGGAAGTTACTGAAGTCAACCCATCTGAAACAATCTTTGGCTGGCACCTTCCATGTGCTGAAGTTGGCGTTCCAGTTTCTGATCAGCAGGCACAATGCCATCTTAACATGAGGACACAAGTGCAGGTGCAGAAGAGACCATACGAGAGCATCAAATGAGTTACTTGAGGGCATGATTCCAAGTCAGAAGTATTGAAACTATATCTCATTCTGACTTTACAAACTCTGGGTTAAGGGCTATGCTGTCACTACTCTGCTCAGCGTTGGTTCAACCTTCCACATTGGATCCAGTTACGTGGGAGAGGAATAGAGAGAGGTATGGTAATAAAGCCTAGGGCTTTGTGAAGAGTATCCCCAGAACTGGAGAAAGCACAGTTTGCAGAAAAGTCACATTTCTATACATGGATCAATGATGTGAGGGCCATAAGTGATGGGCTTCTACAGGCTACTGCATGCACAGGGGCTGTGAAACTATTCTGTTGGAAACAGACCTTCATTATTTACACTCAGTAGCTCACAATATATAATAGTTTTACTTGGAATTCTCACAAGAAAAATCTAACCTTCTAAAATGTAATGATATATCACTAAATATTTATCATTTATTTCTACAAAGATTGTGAAGCAGTTTCTGCAACCCTTCTATTGCGCAGCACTTACTCCTCATTAAAGTAAATGGGAATAGTTGTATAAGTGTTACTCAACCTAAGTAAGGGTTGCAGAATCTGGCTTTATAGGATTATTGGTGTCATGTGATAAACTAATTAAGGGGCACTTAAAGTTAGGATTTATATGGCTCAGCTACAGGAGTTATTTTACTGCAAATTTGCCATGCTAGCCAAGAACAATTTACAGTCTATATTCTAACTGCAAAGAATAACCCTGAAATCCATGCCTATTGTTTAGAGTTGCTCAGTAAATCTGAATATGTAAAACTGAAATTGGAGGAAAACGTACTTTTGAGTGAGTGATTAAATATTTCATTTGCTCTTGGAAACTGCAGTTATTAAATTCTGAGGGTAATAGTCTACCTGATGCTTTACTTTCTGGACTTTGTTGTGCCAACTTGCATTACATTGTCACCTCTTCATATTAGCAAGCAAGTTTTCATATACAGTATCTCACCTACAATTTCTTCAGGGGAAAAATGGTTGGAGCTTGCTCTGAATCATCTCTTTGGCTGAATTAGTATTGAAGAATCCACACCACATACACACATTTCACAAAGTAACAGAATTTAGCAGATTCCCGTGTAATTATTCTCCCCCCCTCCCCATATTTCCTTTCCAATCATTGTTAATTGACAAGATATTTTGGGTGCAGTTCAGATTAAACAGGTAAAACTGTGTGTAAGTCTCTTGGTAAAATTTCCCAATGATATAAATGGCAGTTTAAGTCACACATCAGATGAAAATTGATCATAAAATGTGTGAAAGTGGATATAAGTGGGAAAGCAATGTAAAACTGAAGACAGATTTGACATTCAATGCATGTGCAAGATGAGTGTAATTTACACATTGAGGGGGAAAGTAACTGACAAGAAAACATAAGAGGTAAGATAAAGTAAGGGTAGCCTCTCCTCATCCTACATCATTCTTGGAAAAGACACTTTAATGAAGTAAAAAAAAACTTAAGGAAAATGATTTTTTTCTTAATGAATTAATGGAATGTGCCAAGCCCCCCTTCAGGAAAGAGAAATCAAGTGTACCCCTTTCACCTCCAAAATGGCCTACCCGTTTTAATTTCTACATTCTACATGTTGCCCTCCTAACCCTGGCTACTCCTTCACATGACCATACCCCGCAGAAGGGCATGCACCACACTTTGGGATATGCTGCTATAACAGAATGATTGTAAATGCTCACAGAGCTTTGCTGGCACATTTTACACCTTCCTAGGAGGAACAGATTGACAGGCTAATATATAATTTCACAGATTATTTGTGGCTTTTGCTCTTCATCTGTCTCTCACAATGGCAATCAGGGAATATCCAGCAATATACTGTTTAAGTTCATTCTAATGTTCTGAAGGTTTCAAATCAGTGACTAAATGGCAAGAATAAAGGTACAAAAACCATGACCAGCTGATTGACTGACCTATAGTGACACAGTGATATTAATGTCTGGCTAAACGTTATGACTGTTTGTTAATTGTGATTAAATTGAATATGCAGAGGCATCTCTTGTATGTGGCATCTATTGTATTTTCACAAGCAAAATAAGCTAAAATGAAAATCAGAATATGCTACTCTACATAGAGTATAAGAACAATCCAGGCATTTGTCACTGAGCTAGTATGAGAGGGAAGGTTTTGGTAAGAGGTGAGCCCGGCAGATGGATTTGACTGAGAGTTGGCAGTTCAAACCCTCTCTCTATAATAAGCCAAAGGGAAACACCTGGAGCTTTAGATTTGGATCTGGACGTTGAATGCTGGAGTTCAGGAAAGAGAGATCCTGTGTTTTGGTTCTACCTGATTAAGATATATGGGAATTCTAATCCAGATCTAAATTTGGGATCTGCAGTCTGGGTTCAGGTTCATCTCATTCATTCAGTAGCTGGTACTGGAATTTGTTTGGGGCACTTGTCATTGTGAGGATTTGGTCCTAAGTTTATCTTGTAGATGTGTAGAGAAGATCTTAGCACGTGCCTAAGACTGGCCATGACACTAACGTCTTTCACCTGTAGATAATAGGGGCATATTAGATAGAAAAAATAGATTAGATATTGAAGAAGGGCGGGAAACCTGTTCCACTAAAATCAATGGGAGTTTGGCCAATGACATCAATGGAAGGAGGATCATAACTGTAATCCCTTTATTTCATTAGTATGATAAATTCTCTAATGACATTAGCTTCCATAATGTGTTTTGAAAACTCTGTTCATGCAAACACTGTGAAAAGCAAGACATGTAAATAGCTTGTTGATTTGGATCTGAACTAGCATCCAGGCTTGTTCAACTATATTTGGTGTACATTTGATCGAGGCCCATCCTCACTCCCATGTAACCATCCAATCTCCCCCAACCCATGTTATGAGAAGGGGTGCAGAGGCAAGGGTAGGCAGGAGTGGGGGAAGTGTGGGGAAGGAGAAGGGATCCAGGGGTTAGGAATAGGAAGCAGTAAGCTGGCAAGGGATCCTGAGACAGCGTCAGGTAGGGGAAACAGAAGTATCCAGGCCACAGTAGCTGGGTCCCTGAAGCAAGGGAAAAAGCTGGCAGTTGAAACACACAGAGAGAATCCTGACCCCCTACCAACCCGAAAATCCCCAATTCTCTTGCTCTTTTGTCTCAGCAAGGAATGTGGGCAGCAAACTCCAAAATATCTGAGGTAGCCACGGGGTTGAAATCTCCAGTGTTCATGAAGCATAGCATTCTTCACTCAAAATTGTTTGTCATCATAGAGAAATTAGTGAATCATTAGTAGGGCTACACGTTTGTCATGGTGAGGAAAATGTCACGGATAATGTGAATTTTCAAATTTGAATGAGGGGACTGGCACGAGCACTCTGGCCTGTTGGCCATACCAGAGTATTGCTGTGACCCACGTACCAGGTTGAAATGCCTAGAGTGGGAAGCCAGGCCCAGCCCCTCCAGACAGCAGCTGACACTGTGGGTGAGTGTGGGACACACTATCTCCAGCCCGGCCCCCACCCTGCTGGGGCCTCCCCTCTTCACCAGGCTGGGATTAGGGTTGCGGTGCAGTGGTGGAGGATGCTGCTGCAGGTAGTCTGTGCCCTCTCGGTAGCAAGAGGAGGAGGAGGATGACTCTGGCCTATGATTTTATAGAGGTATAGTTCAATTTCATTTGTTACGACTTTTTTTTTTAAAATAAAAAATCATGGCTCAGTCACTATAAATTTTGTACAAATAATCACTTTTCCCTCTAAACTCATGTCTTTTACTAAATTTACCATGACTGCTCTGTGGTTTCTGATAAAAACTGTTATGACAAATCTGCAGCTCTAATCATTAGAGATGCTGATATTTTTCAATTTTCTATCAGGAAAATTAAAACAAAATACTTCATTCTGGGTCAGGTTGACCTGAATCAAAAAATTTCAGTTTCTTGAATTAAATCAAAATATTTCCTTTTGGGTCAGTTCGACATTACTCTGTGGCTGACAGAGCTTTAGGGTTGCCAATTTTGGTTGGATGTATTCCTGGAGGTTTCATCATCTTGGAGACTCAAGGTCAATCTTGGAGGGTTGGCAACCCAGCAGAGCTTCTGCAGTGCCTCATACTCCCATGGCTAGAATACATCTGCTATGATGCATTGCAGTCTCTCCTTTGTCTGAAATGCCA
The DNA here is from genome assembly GCF_002925995.2 of Terrapene triunguis. NCBI lineage: Eukaryota > Metazoa > Chordata > Testudines > Emydidae > Terrapene > Terrapene triunguis. The sequence continues at coordinate 39,692,401 of NW_020664561.1, read as the reverse complement.
CAGTACATCATGGAAGCTGTAGTCAGTTCCCAGAGCTCACCCCATAAGAGAGAATGGGAGTATGAAGAATGCAAACTGCAATTCCCATAAAGCACTGCAGCAGATCAGGCAAACACAATTCAATGTCAAACCACCCCTCAACAAAACATTTCAACATTTACTAATCAAAATCTTTCCAGAGATTTTTGTTCTATGAAATTTTTTTGAGATTTTGAATTTTCAACCCAATTCAGGATGAAAATAAATGTTGAAATATCAGAATGACCAAGGTTGACTGGTATTCTATTTTCTGACCAGCTCTAATAAATAGGCAAGAAAGGCAAAGGACGGAAGGCAAGAAGGGAAGTACTATTATACCCATTTTACAGATAAGGAACTGAGGCACAGAGAGATTAAGATTACACAGGAAGTCTATGGCAAAACCAGAAAATGAAACCAGATCACTTGAAACTCAGTCCAGTGGCTTAACTACAAGACTATCCTTCCTTTCCATTGACGCCTCTTCTTTGACTTGATTTGTTTAATTTGCTTTTGACAAAGTTCTGCTATGCTCCCCTGCACTCTATTGTAAATTATTATCCAGCACTTACATTTTCAAGTTTAATTATTTCTTGTGTAAATGAGTTTAGAGCCTAATGGATTTTAACAGCTGAAAAATAAATAAATAAGAGAATCAAAGTGTGATTGTAAAACTGGCATTGTGCAGTTCCATTTTTATTGCTGTCAGTGACTCCATATCAAATGTGATTAGTTTACAGTTAAAAGATGATTTCTCTAATAGCCAGCCCTGCAAATGCATCCTGAGATCTGAGAGCTGAGTTGTGTTCTTTCCTTCTTGTGCATCATTGCCAGTAATACAGGTTCTGCAAGCCAAATTAGACCTTCAGATACACCTGTGAAACCCCATAGTCTTCACTAGGGTTGGACAGATGCAAGTGCCTAGAACTTAGTAAACAATTCTGATAATGATGCACATCCTATAAGGGACATAATCCAGCTCTCTTTATCAGCTGTGTTGATTCTGCAGAGCTAATAGGAGTAATAAAACCAATAAAAACTTTTTTGACACTAAAGTGAACAGATCTGACTCAGAATACACAGAGGAAGAAGATCCATTTTTACAGTCATTTTTCAGAGCAGACTCATCCTTTAAACAGTTGACTATAGTAATTTGTGTTTGTAGTAATAATGTTACTCATACTTACTCTTGGTCCAACTCCTCCAATAGGTCCAATTGGTCCTTCTTCTCCCTGAAAAAAAAATCAGGACTTGGAATAACTTTTTTGATACTGCATTTAGTTTTAAAATCTGCAAAGGACTATGTTCACTTATATTAAAATCTTAAACTTGCATAGTGAATGGACATAGGTAGATCTTTACTGCTAGGATCTAGGTTTGCACTATACAGGAAAGGGTCTAAAACTGACCTCATCTCAGCCACTATCTGTCAGAAATCCATGTTTTACAAAATCATCAAACACATTCTGTTTAAGAAAAGCCCACAAACAGAGCTGGTAAAATTTTTTCACCATTTTTGACCAGCTGTACTGAGAAGACAATGGGGTTTCACAGATGTATCTGAGGGTCTAATTTGGCGTAGATATGCATTTGTCTCTCATGGAGTCTAGTACTCTGACAGGACTTTGTCTTGCTCTGCATGGTCGCCACATAGCTATAGTTTGATTCCTAAGCAAGCAGAACAGTTCTGCCAGGATCTCTCTTGCCTCTTCAAGCAGATGTGAATGAATGTGAGGTCAAAAACAGACTGACAACTTCTTGTTTTCATCCCAGCTGCCAGGAGTACAGGAGAAGAAAGAGGAGACATTATAGTGTTACCAAGAGCCTCAAAATAATCACACATGACCCTGTATTGTAATGATAGGCTTTTGAGGCTGCCGCATTACATTATGATGTTAAATTAAGATTCTGTATCATAATGCCAAGTCATGATGTCATGCTGTGATTATTTGATGGTTCGGTGACCCCACTTAACATGAAAGTGTTTCTCCAGCTCTTGGAGGCAGAGGTGCTCTACCTGGAGGAGAACACAGCAGTCTGAATGGAGGAAATGTGGTCTGCATTTTACATGGCTTCTGATTAAACTGATAGTTTTTTGTCACCGTTAGTCTTTTATCATTTAAAAGCACTCATGATAACTCATTAAGTCAGCTACATAGAGCTCTAGAGCTCTACCATCAGACTCATTAACTGATTTAATGCATCTTTTAAAACCTATATTTACCAGCTATCTCAACAGCATAGAATAGCATATGGAGTTGGATTTAATGCATACATATTTTATGCTAATGAATTAAGAATCCTTGAATAATAAATTTATAGGATGCAATCCTGGCCCCACTGATGTCAATGGGAGTTTTGCCATTGAATTCAATGGGGCTAGGATTTCACCCAATATTCTTATTCAATATTATTATTTTAATAAACCCACCATTGTTTAATTCTGGATTCTACATGCAACATTCTGGGCCCACAGTCCTTAGACACTCCACAGAGCTGCTGAAATAAATCTTATAATGAACACACAATTCTGTAAAATAATTAAAAATCTCCCAAAACAGAAACGTGAAATCCGGCCTGGCAACACTGCCCATCCTGAAGCAACGTTTTCTTATAGAAAAAAATTGAGTCCGATTTTTTAAAAAATGTAACTTGTTGACTGGACTCTGTTTCCATCCTACCTCGATTCCTTTCGGGCCTGGGGCCCCCGGAGGCCCTCGGTCACCTAGAAGTCCCTAAATAACAAGACAACCAAAATGAGATTTTATATCAATCAATAAGCCTATTTGCCTGGTTTCTTTTCTCTTACAATCATCCAGTGAATGAGAGACTGAAAGCTGAGAAAGGAGACATCATTATCTGCTATTGTCCATTTCCCTTAGAAAGCCAGGAGAAAAGCTGCCCTAATTTTAACATCGGCTGGAATGCTACAGTATCTAACAAAGTTTAGCTATATTGACATTTCTAAGATTCAGACTATTTTCATTTACCCTTTGAAGGAGGAGAAGGATCAAAGTACACCGCAACCTCGATATAACGCGACCCGATATAATACGAATTCGGCTATAACGCGGTAACGCAGTGCTCCGGGGGGGCGGGGCTGTGCACTCTGGTGGATCAAAGCAAGTTCAATATAACGCGGTTTCACCTATAACGCAGTAAGATTTTTTGGCTCCCGAGGACAGCGTTATATCGAGGTAGAGGTGTAACTGGTGCTCACAAGAGAACAGTTTATTTTTGTTACATAACATTAGTTTGAATTTGATGGGCTGCTTAAAAAGGAACTGAGAAATCCCCTGTAAATCCAGGGTTTAGGTAATCGTTAGCCTAATATTTGGTGATAATGAAAATTGACTTATATTAAAACTATTCTTCTCTCTACTAAACTCCTCATTCTATGCAGTTATTTCCCAAAGTCCAACACAATACCACCTACACTACCAAAGCAGATCAGTAAATCAACCTTTTCTTATTCTTTGGTGGGATTATGATGGCTTTCAGAACACAAGCATTATGGAAATAGCTGTACAAAGTTTAGACTTTAATTTTTTACCCAGCTGCAAGCCACTTCCAAGCATTGACTCTGAAGGCAGTAGGCCATGATTGAATTTGTAACAAAATCTTGGTCAGTAGCATAAGACAGAACGAAATAAAACTAAGCTTTGCTGTGTGTGTGAATCAGCACTGCTTTGGCAAGGGTGATATCCTGTCATATCTCTAAACTTTATTTTCAGTGTTGTCCTGACAACTTAATTTTCAGTGTAGAAAATAACTTTGGAGACTGAAGTCCTCTATTTATCCACACAAGAGGTACTCCCTGGTAGTGGCATCACATACACCCTTCCTACACTGCCAAACCTATGTACCCAAATTCTGATCAGTTAGAGAGAGAGTTTACAAATATTCAACCCTCACCCAATATGTTGAGAATGCCTACCGAGACGTCAAATGTAATGCTGGCATTTGTTCTGTGGATTGAGAAGTGATTTGAGGGTATCAACTCATTCAGAACTGCTGCCAGATAGCAAAGATATTCAGCCATTACAAACCTTGGCAGGATTATATCCAGTGTCCTAGAAGTGAAGGACATATTCCATTGCCAACCCTGAGTCATCACATCCTCTTACAGCAACATTTGTAAAACTCCACTACTCAGACAGAGGATCTAATCGTGTTTCAAAGATCTGGGTTATCCAAGTTATAATGGTAGTAACTGGAATAAGCACTCAACTCGGCTTTATGACAAAAAAGATCTATGTAAATATATTATTATTTATGAGGGAAGCCAGGCTTACTTATATCAGATAAAGCAATGAGAACAAAAAATCATCTCTTATGAAAGAGATCATTAGCCTCTGAAGCAATATTGGATGGAAAAGCTCCAACTCTAACCCTTATTAAATTTATGAAATTTAGACTGAAGGGGCACACATTGGTCCAGCAGCTTCCTGCCTGCCTGCTTAGCACGCAAAGCAACACTTCATAGAAAATGTATCGGGCCACCTCAGAATACTGAGTCTTATTAAAGTTCCCATCATTTGATTTTATCTGGAATAAAGTATGATGGAGAACTACAGCTGGAGAGCATCTCACTGGCAAAAGCAACAGCAAGACACTTAGTCACACTCCATAAATAATACTGATCTTTAGTTGGTGAAGAAAAGTATTTCCTTAGCAAACAGAACTGTTATTTTACTATGCAATAGCAATACATTAACAAATGCTAAGCTTTTCAGTATCATTTAAACTCATGCAATGGTGCAAATATTAGCAAATTTCTTAGCTACTATGTGTGTTCCTAGACAGCACTTACTCAAATTTATAAAGAACATCCCAGACTTTAAAACTGAAAATTAACTACAGTTTCCATACCCTCACTCTGAGGTTTCAGGCAATGAACAGAAAATGAAGGTAGCCTTTAGAGATGTGCCAAAATGTCTGGAAAGAATTCAGGGAGTCAGCAAATGGGGGTACCATGTATTTCCCATGTGTTCAGAACTTTCCATTTGACCCTCCCTTACAGGATTAATAGAACTCTTAATAGCCATTTATATGAGGTATGCTACCCAAACAAAACATCAGTGAGCAGAGGAAGGAAGCTCGCAGCTATTTCCAGGGTACAACATGTATTGCTAGAGAAACCATTATGATATTTATATAGTGAGCATGTCTGCCTTACTTTTTACTCTGGCTCTTGTAACATGCAGCCAAAAGTATTTGCAAGAGTAACACAACGAACAAACAGAAAGATATTACAGAACTTCCCAAACTAAAACACTCCTCTTTTTTATTAGTTATTATGCAAGTGCCTCATTTTTATGAACATTGGATCAAGATCAAACACCTTCTAAGATATTGCTTCCAAGATGAATAATGTGCTATGGACCAAACTATGTAATGTATCTTTTGTGCATTATTCTAGGAGTTCATATTTGTTAATTACTGTAGTAATTTGGATAAAATGGCCATTCCCAAAGTTCTACTGGTCTTCAGAGACAGGTATATCATGCTTGCATATCTTACACTCTATCATGATGGTTGGTTTCTCTCATGCTAAAATATAAAGACTAGACCACCTTCCTGGCACTTAGTGCAGATTTTGTCTCTGAAGAAGCATAGAACAGAAGAATAAGGAAAAGACCAGCTTGGTGAAAACAGTGTTCCAAAAATAAAGACTGAAGGAAATTCTTCAAAACTGCAGTGAACGCAAGACCACTGGGAATCCTAAAGGCAAACATTTCCAGTTTCACGTAGCCCTGCTCTCCCGGTATTAGGAGCTGTGCAAAGGCTATTCCAGTTTAGTAACACTGCATCTCCAATGTAAGTCACCAATTCTCTTTGATTAGACCTGGCTGTCCAAGCTTTTTGTCCTTGAGAGCCAATGTGCTGGAGAGACCACAATGTCTTGTATAGTTATGGAATTCTTGCTGTATTAAATGAACTCTGGAATCTTAAATACTGTGGGCTACCCCTTAGCATTTCTGCTGGGATTTGAATAAATGGAGATAGACTAGTATAGTATCTCTGAAACATAAGTCCACTACTAACAGAGCAAATTAACGTTAGCTTTGAATTGCATATACAGGGGAATAATATATATCACATCACTAAGAAGGGCTTTTGAGCTCATTTACACTATTAATGCATTAGTGTGGCTATTTAAACTGAATCTGTATTTCTAGATCTAATTTAATCCCACTTCTCTCATGTCCACTAATGCATAGGCCTGACGTCTCATGGAAAGGTCTTAGGTGTCCTGTCAATTCATTAATCTTACAAAAACATAATAATGACCACTCAACAGTATTCATATTAAACAAGCATAAATGGTAACAAATTAACTCAGCCAGCCAACAAATCAGAGCAAAAGAAAAGCTCCTCTCTAGTCACCTTTGCTTCTGGAAACACAATGTCAACCTTTCTCCCAAACCATGTAAAATGGCCTTTGCAGCATGCCTAGAAAGTTGTTATGTTTGGGCTGTTTGGATCAAGGCTATTTACACATTTGACAGCTGTGGGAGGCAAGTGAGAGTCTGAGGTTGACCAGGTTTCCAGCAGTTGGAGTGACTATTAGATCTGAATGGGGGACTAAAAGAAGATGGCGTTTGGCTTTGTATAATTCTTACTGTTTATTAGGATGTCAGCATTTAAAGGATATTATGGCCAACCCTGGCACAGATGAGACTCAAGCATACAAAACGTAAGCAAAGGGCTGAAGCAATGAAGGGTACTAGAGATTTAGGTAGCATTTGCATAGAAACTATACACAAGCTCATATGTTTAAAAGTGGATGGCTAAAGGGTTAGAAAAACACTAGTGTAACTCCGCTGTCTAAAACTGAGTTAAGCTTTGTCTACATAGGAAAGTTGAACAAGTATAACCTAATGAGTGAATTTAAACAAGTACCGTCAAACTAGTACAAACCCGTGTGGGCACACTTATTTTGGTTTAAGAATGGCTTGTTTCAGTTTAGCAAAAAGTCAAAATAAGAGTGTCCATACAGAGGCTGCACCAGTTTAACTACACTGGAATAAAAACAAATTTAAGTTACACTGGTGCAAATTTCCTATGTAGACAAGGCCTGTCTCCTGACTATGAGAGGCAAGTCATGCTCAGTTCACAGTTCTTTGCTAATTTCCTAGGGTGCAGTGTGACACCTATCCCCAGTCCCTGTTTTTTCCCCAAGAACCTTCTCTTCTCATTATCTCACTCTCAGTGCATTAATGACATTGCAGTAAAGCTCTGTAAGTTCTTACCTTTGGACCTTCAGGGCCATTTAGTCCAGGTACACCAATATCTCCTGGAAAACCCTAAGGAGGAGAAGAGAGGCAAGCTGTTCATAGCATAGGAATGTTTCCATTGTACAAAGTAAAAAAATGTACTTGTTATTTTGAATCTGTTTATTCATTTTAGAAAAGTAACAAACCTGAATTGCAGAAATCAAGCCATGGATTTGTTTTACAATATCCAAAAAACTTTGAAGTCCAATAAGCTCTCTTGAAAGGACTTGGCTGAGTGACAGACTTTAAACAGCCTTCATTAAACTCAATTTGACAGATGTCAGTATAGCTTTTATTTCTCTTTAACCCTTTTGTCCATTTGACAAGGTTTATTATTAAATAGACCCAGTCTTGATCCCACTGAAACCCACAACGGAACCTTGCTTCATCAGTTATGAATGTAAACAAATTGCTTGAACCCCAGCACCTAATTGCTTGAGTCCCAGCACCTCTTTCATTACAAATTAAGCACTGGGCACCACTACACAGCAGCTGTCCAGCAGCTGTTGGGAAATGAGGTTGTGGCGTCTAATGCCAGCCCTGCTTGACAGACCCCCTGAAACCTGATCGCGGGCCCCCAGGGGGCCCCGGACCCCTGGTTGAGAACCATTGGTTGAGAACCACTGATTTAGACAATGAATTCATAGTTGTACAACAAAAAACTGGTTTATACTATTTTACAAGAGGTCTTTATACAGAGATGTTTTTTGACATTTTATATGAAAGTCACACAAGGGGCAGGAAAGTCCGATATAAATTGCCCACAGCCACCTTAACTCTGCTCCATTTTACAAAGGAAATGAACAACAAGTCTTCGAAACAAAACTTGCGAGCTCTTTACTGCTTTAAAGTAGAACTGCAGGAACATATTCCACAGGAGATTAAAAACTGGCTGTAATCTGATAAATACAAATGTTGTCCATGGACTCTTTTGCCACTTACAAGTCCTGACTGATAAGATATAAAGGTGATGGGGGGTGTGATACAGAAATCTAGATGAGCAGACAGAGTTTAATTTATGAAATCTGATGAGATTGTAGTCCACACCCGTGTGGCTGCAGGACAACAATGTTAATGGTATTCACTGAATTCTCAGGTGATCATTCCATTTAAGAACAAACTAGGCCCAAGCCAACTTAACTTTTTAAAATTGAGCAAGATCAGACTTTTTCACACTGGTATTGCCATCTGTTCTCAAGCTAGCAACTGCTGCTAGCACTGTGACACTGATATTTTATTCAGCACAGGATGCACTTATTCATCTGTCAAAATATTATTTGATTTTGTTGTTCCATTACTTTTCAAATTTTACCAAACTTGGCTCAGCTGAAAAGTAAGTATGATTAATGTTGTAGGAAATGGGTGGCATTGATCAGCCCCTACCCTGAATAAAATATCTATTATTTGATCTATAAACTTGATATGCCTGACTCTCACAAAGGTCTCCTTAACCCTTACCACAGGTCATTTGGTTCTAAAGACAAATAGGATAATTTGTGAGTAGGAAAATCAAATATCTACAAATGAAAACCAAGAGTATCTTTTAGGCATCTTTCTGACATTAATGAACGAACTACACATGTACACAACATCTTTTAAAAATATCCACAGCTTTATTTGCAATACCAAATTCTTTCAGAGATGGAGACAGCACTGCTCCCCGTTATTATTTATGTCTAAATGCATGTCAACATTGAAGTTTTGAACATTTTTTAGTTTCCCCAAGTACAAAAGAAACCTATGAAAAAAGTCCTAAGAGTTGAAAAATGTTCCCATCACCTACTGTTCCCCCAAATCAAGTAACTCAAAATACACCAGTGGTTTTTATGAATCTTTCTGAAAATTATTCAGTATTAGCTGAGACTAAGCTATTAAATTTCAACCCCAAAGGTAAATTACCAAATTCATTCTAAAGCCCCTGCTTTAGAATGAAAGTACCATCTCATCTTTAACCACATTACTGCTACTGTAATATTATAACAAAAGAGAATGCAATACATAGTACTGCTAGTCTTAGATGTTGGGGTTTTCGTGTGTTTACTTTTCATAAACTGCTTTAAATGAACTCAATCTGTGGTGTTCACTTTTGTAACAAACCAGAAGTAAATGAGTAAAATAAATCAGAAATCAAAAACATATGTTTGAGAATTATTGATGTAACCTGTTTGTGACCCAGTTGGTTCTATGACCTTTAAAGAAACCTCTAAACTTTTAGTACTTGGATGCCGAGGGGCACGAGAACAAGCCCATTAGACAGAGTGACTACCCGATTTACAGTGAACTTTCAAAACAGACATTTCTGTACCAATCCTAACTCTGTACACTCTAATCTATACTAAAACATCAAAATTAATGTTCCCCTTCAAAATGGAGAAATGTTTACTAGTATAGTTGTGCAACAAAACTGACATACCTCAGATGGCACATAATATTTTATACATATGTGATAAATGCACTCTAATTGCATATTTAAAATATATCATTTATATCACTCCAGATTTTTAAATGGTTCAGGTTAGAATCTAAAAAGCACATGATTACTCACTAAATTAAACTAACTAGGTCAATGCAACAATAGTTGCTATTTCACCTTTTCATACCTCTAAAAGTTGCTGAATCTAGAGGCATTCGAGAATTTAAAATGTAGTTCTTTATATCTCTCTAACTATATTGGGGTGTGTGTCAAAGGCATGAATGGATGGTAACTGCTGACATGAATACAATTTCCTTTAGGTGATAAGCAGCCCAGAAAATGCTGTGTTAACAAGGAACTGGAAGAGCCATATTCCTTTTAGAAGCATTCTTACTTTTTCTGTGCAGAAATCCTTCTAATTTATTTATTTACTTGGGTGTATACAAATGCTTCTAAGAGAAATTCTAAAAGCTCTATGATTAAGCTGTAAGTGTAGACAAGAGCAAACTGAAGTTAGTATCGGTTCAGCTAAACCAACCCTTGAAACTGTGCTATTTCCAAATGTCAACAAGATGTGTGATGTGCCCAGGCACTAGGGTGATGAGCACACTAGGAATACATATACTAACAATAATGGTACATCCAAATATTCACATATCTTCATTTTTATTTAAAAAAAAATTCTTCTGTACCACAAAGTCTGCTTTTTAATCTTCTTCTGCTGAACACAATCTATAAGGAAAATACAGATACTATGACAGTCCTGGAAGACTGTTTTAAAGGAGCTTTCAAATTAATGACATGGTATACTAATGTAGCAGTAGGAAAGTGGTTAAATAATATTTATGATCAGTTTATCAGTAAGAACCTAAATGCCTAATCTACAGAAGTGTTGAGAAAACCTAACCCCACAAAAATCTACAACGAATCTTAGAGCTGCATCTTGAAGCCCTTAGTAAATCTTCACATTTTCAACAATGGGAGTTTTGCTGAGTAAAGACTTCAGCATTAGACCCTATGGACTGGTGCTGGGGAAACTATTTGAAGAAACAGATGAAATTCAGTGAGATTCCTGACTTAGAACTGTAAGAAATTATCACATAAAGGGATGCACAGATTGGCTCATCAAGATATAGAGACTTATCTACCTTTGTTATGCTAAATAGGTACCTTGGTATCGGTCTTCAAATTCAAATTACAGTGGATCCAGTACTGTAATATAGGAATCTAGAATCTGTAAAATGTCCTCATTTCATTACATAACATGGAAATTGGTCCTTTAATTTCTAATTTGGTTTACTGTTTTGATGGAGAGGAACAAACAGCATTGCTATTCATCAACACCAAACAGGACCAAGTTGAAGCAAAAGAAATGAACAAGGCTGGAACTCTTAAATTGTCTTGACAATACTATTTTCCTTCCAAACTCTGAGCAATGTAACTGCGCTCAGTATACTCCTACCTTCAGAATTTCTGTTTGCCAAGAGTTATTCAGGAGTCCACACTCCCATGTCCACCTCCAGAATAAAAAACAATCTTTTTTTAAAAACACAACTGATTATCTAGGAGGCCTATGTGTCATTTCCAGATGAAATTCTTGAGTGCAAAACATTAGCAGATATTTTGACACTTCCTAGGGAAATGTAAAAAGTAGAATATCTAGACTCTGCCAATAGCCAGAAGCCAAACAGCTGGTAGATTACAGAGTACTTCTGAAATTCTGTAACAGCCAAAGAGTGTTGGACCCCTCCCATCTTAGACACATGAGGCCTGGGAAAGAATACAATTAGGTGGATTACTGATTTAGACGGAATTCCATGAGCACCGTAGGTAAAATTTTTGGATAAAGTCCTGAGAGTCATTTTATCGGGGAAGAAGACTGTAGTGGGGATTCTGCCATTAGGGCCTGGATTTCTCCTACTCACCTTGTAGAGGTAATGACCACTGAGAAGGAAGCTTTCACAGAGAGATGTAGAAGGGAGCATGATGGCTTAGGTTTAAATGGAAGCCCCGTAAGTACAGGAAGTACTAGGTTAAGGTCCCAAGAAGAAATGGGACCTTAATGGGTGTCTTCTCAACCCCTTTATGAATCTCAGAACCGTCTGATGAGAGAAGACAGATTGGCCACTGACAGGTAGATGATGCTGAAA
>NW_020664561.1:39608533-39675540 GCF_002925995.2 Terrapene triunguis | reverse complement strand
TGTGTGTGTTCTGGAAGTAAAAGACTTACAAATGGCGCCCTTCCCAGGAATGTGGGACTCTCCAAGAGAGTAGAGGCATTTCAGGTGTCCATCACTGGCATAGCACCTTCGCACGAAGGGATGTTCTTAAAGCCCAGTGACCTCATTGAAGCCATCATAGAAAAAATGAAGTTCTTTTTGTATTTTTTTTTTACACCAATGGGCAAAAAAAAAAATCAACTACATTAACAAACAAACTGTCCTAACTGGCTGGCTAAGTACACAACTATGACTGGGTTGTACAGGGTGGTCGTCTGTGGAGCAGATCTCTGATGTGCTGTCTTGATAGCAGGAGGTGGCTGAGAGGAACTAATGGTGGTAGGCACACACCACTCTTATGTATGATGAGAAACATCAGGATGCAGGCACACTGCACATATACTGATGGCCAAAAAGTCTCAGGTCTTGAGCGCATGGGGTGCATGCACGCCAATAGTGGAACGTGCATATGGACAATCACTCGAAGGAGACTATGCATTTGTCCAGAGTAGTTGCATTGAAGCCAACACACTTACTTTGGATTTATGCTGGAGTAACTGAGAGCAGAATCATGTCCAATATATAAATATTATAATATGAATGTATTAAGGTACTTATAGTAACACTAACTTGCATGCATTGTACATACTGTATTTATGACTCAGGTATATATTTAAGAACATAAGAACAGTCATCCTGGGTCAGACCAAAGGTCCATCTAGCCCAGCATCCTGTCCTCCGACAGTGGCCAATGCCAGGTGCCCCAGAGGGAATGAACAAACAGGTAATCATCAAGTGATCCATGACATCACCCATTCCCAGCCAAGAGCCAAATAACTAAAAGTATTGTGAGTGCAAAATATATACGATTTAATATTACTATGAGAACATTTACTTTTGCATTATCAGATTTTGTCTTTCATCATGTAGCCTTAATTTTATCAGAACAGTTTTTTTTTTCATTTAAATTACCGTTAAAAAGCAAAAACCTAAAGAAATTGATGACTGTTGTCATTTCTGTGGGCCCATCTAAGGGTCTGACTACACTTCCAGCTCTGGGAGCCATTTCTACCTGGAACAGTCATACCTGTGCTAGCTTTGCTCGAGCTACCATTCTAACAATGTGTAACTGCAGTACCACAAGTGGCTGGAAGGACTAGCCGCCCCGAGTACATCCCCATCCTTGATGTACTCAGCGTGGCTACCCCCTCTTGCCACCATGGCTCTGTTTTTAGCACACTAGCTCAGGTACGTCTGCTTGATCTGGGAATTACATCCCCAGCTTGATGTGTTGACACCCTAAACTTTGAACTTGACACCTCATTGAGATGGAAGGGGTTTGTGAGGACTGCTGCTGGTTAGCTCAGTTCATTTTTCTGCAAGGCTGGTTAATATGGAAGCAGCAAATCTGAAAAAAATTGAAATTCAGGCCCCAGTCCTGCAATGAGTTCCACACTGGCAGAACCCTGCACCAGCAGAGAGCCGATGGAGCTCCAGGCCCAATTGGAGCTCATTGTGGGGCCAAAGCCTTGGGCACTACAGTCCTCACAATTTCCTACCAGCAGTCCGTAGTCCCATCAGACCTGCCTGGGTTCTGGTGCAATGCAAGACAACAAAGGGAGCAAATCTTGATGAGACTGAAATTTTTGCAAATGCCAAATGAGTATCCTCACAAATGATTTTTTTCAGTTGGATACAATGCTTTGATTTAGGTGAACATTTAGGGTGAGATTTGCTAAAAGTATTCAGTGTTGGCGCAACTCAGCTCCTAAATGGAAGCATTTAGGCCAATGACGAGTGTTTTTGAAAATCCCACCTGTTACATCTTCTCAGTCAGCAAGTTACCTCAACTAAATGTAATCACATATTTACAGGTACATTTGAATGAAGCAACAAGTTAGTGATTTATGGAAAATATCTCTGAGAACACTTGAAATTGATTTGCCAAGCTAATCTCAAATTTCTTATGGTATTCAAATCATATTTGCCAAAAAGGATATCTGTTTACAATTATGGCCACTCTAATTGTGGAAATCAGAGTTATGATTTTGCATCCTCAGATAATAATAGCAGAGTTTATTTGTTGTTTATAATTATGTCTGTAGAGGGAAGATTTAATTTGAAATTCATTTTTTCTCTAAATGATTTTAGAAATGTCAGTATTTCCACAGTCACAAGCTTTCTTCTCTGCCATTTGTAAAACGGTGTGCCCTATCAGTAGTGTGCTGAGTAGGAAAGTAATATATATATATTTTTAAAATGGCCTCCTCTGTGCAGGAAAAATCCACTCAAGGTTCAGTGACATTTTTTTTAAAGGCAGCAGCAATACATTAATTTTTCCTATAAAAAATCCCAACTTTGGAGGAGGTGGGAGAAGAATTCTTAATACAGTACAAATAACAAGACATAAGATAATTGCAACTTGCCAGGAACAAACAAAAAGGTAGGGGAAACAGCAAGTAAGACAATAGAGTCTGCTGCAGGCACTTTGATTAACTGCCAGCTGAAAAGAAGCTGAGCATCATTTGTCCTTGTCTACACTTGCAACTAAGCCATGTTCAGTGTCAGTTCTGCTCTACACATCAGTGGTTCTATTTTGTGGTGTAGGAAGGTCATTGTCTGTTTCAAGTGGTATGCAACTTGCTTAGAAACCACTTGGAGCACTTGTGTGTGGATGCAAGGCAAGTTGCAATCATTCCACTGGAAACCAATAGTACTTAGCATAGGAAAATTCTCAGTCTAAACAAGGCCTTAGCCCAAGGGGCTCAACTAGGATTTCTGAAATGGAGCTGAACACAGTTTGGTCATGTATGTGTGTGCAGTTAAACCATTTTCATAACTGATTCAACTGCATCTATTGTCATCAACAGGCAAATTTCTTAGTAACAGACAAAGCTTAAGAATTTTTCTGCTTCCAAAAGCTATATACACCAAATAGGATTTCTAATATTGATATAAATAAAATTAACTTAAATTTGATTAATTTTCAGTAAAAGCTATCACACCATCAGGTGAAACCCTGTCAGAAAAGTTCACTTGCTGACCTCCCCCCTTAAAAAGTGTCCAATTTTAAACTCATTTTGGGCAGTCTTGAAAAGTGCTATGACTTACTCTCAACTTCCCCCTATGGAAAAAATCCCAAGAGGAATGGTAAACTGTGTTCAACAATACAATATGGGAGACTAGCAACTTTAAGTGCACCATCTATAGTAAGATCTTGAACAAATTTTAATGGACTTCCACTAGGCTTAAAACAGCCAACCTTAAATAGATAGAGGCATATTCTCTCCCTATTGCATATTCTCTGATTATAGGACAAAAGAGCTTTCAGACAAATGTGCTCTCATCTCAGAGACTTCATAGGCTGGATGATGGCAATCAATTACCTACCTTGCAGAAATACTGGAAAATTCCCAAGCCTTCCTTTCCACAGAGAAGACAAAATAATTTTCCTCCACACTTATGAAGAAAATGACCCTTTCAGGAAGGGCCAACTTAGACTTATTTCCAAGATCATGGCAACTTTTGTAAGTTGTAATGTTCCCATACTTGAAAAGCTATTGGCTAGGTGAGGCTTGACCTCATCTCCTATGATGCAGCATGGTCTCCTCTCAGGTTCAACCATCCAGATGCATCATAAGAATCTCACAACCATGGTACATCATGTGAAATAGAGGAAAATGGGGACATAAGACACCTGAATTACAACAACTCCACAAGGCAGACAGAAAGAGAAACAGAACATTTTCACACTAACAATCAGTGATTTTGGAGAACTTTCCATTTTATAAAAAACAAAAACACAGACCCAACCACTACAAAAGTTTTGACCTTTTGTTCTGATTTGGGATGAAAATAAATATCAAATATTGGAATTTCTTATGAGATAGAAATTTCAATTTTTGACCAGCCCTAGTTTGTGTATTTTAAGTTCCCAGGACTAGGTTCTAAAGGCCAAATCCTAAGGCCCCTTTTCAGTATTCATTCACTGTTTATTCAGGCAAACTCCTATTGAAGTAAATTAAAGTTTGCCTGGGTAAAGGCTGAATATAAACTGAGTAATGACATCACAATTTGACTCTATAATTGTGAATTTTGAAGATTAGGAGATGGACTGTTCTTAGCTACTGAACTTCATTGTCTGCATAACCTCAAAATATCATATGATGAGATGAAACGTGCATTGAAGACAACTCTTTCTCTCTTTTAGAGCTAACAATTCAAAGCAGCCAGTGATTCACTTGCAAAAGATTTGGATTTTGTTACTGTTTGCTATTATGCTGATGTGCTCCTTTTCTTTGTAATTCTATAGCCTTGAGGATAAAACGTATAGCAGCTGACTCCCATATGTGTACCTTCCTGAGAGAATAAGTTAACAAGTTCAGACCAAAATAATACAAAAATGAAATAAAGGTCTACTGAAGATAATGATTAATGCTCCCGTTGCTCCAGATGAAATCTATTTGTAATACTTGAAGCAGATCTTAAGCCACATCTGAAGGAAACAATAAACTCTGCTTTAAGAGCCTATTTTGGGGATCAACTAAAATAGGCGCATGGCACAAGATTCACCTACAAATAAAATATTATGAATGCATTTGGAAACCTCTTAAAATTCATTTTAATTTCATGCATGTTAAGACATCTCACCTATTCAATCTTGTTATAACTATTATGCAAAAAATACGTTTTGTGTGTTAAAACACTGCTATACAAAGGCTTGCAATTAGTTTTGTGAATAAAATAAATGTCTAGAAAAGGGCACTTTTACATGAACCATTTTAAGAGACATGAAAAGGCTGGACAATATGTCAGCTCTTCAATGGCTAAAAAAAACTCAGTTTTTTTGAGCCATTGAATGGCCTGCTAAAATGGCCTGCTAAAAATATCTTCTGCTCTCTTAGCAGCAAATACCCTGCAGTGGATCTTGGTTCAGTGGAAGCATACCCAGAAGAAAGGTTGGTCTGATACTGCTCAATCCCCAGACTGAAAAAATGCACTCCCTAGCCAAGGGTCATGGAGCCACCCAGAAAGTGAATGAATATGAGACCATCTATTCCCGCCCCCCACACTTGTCTCTTATCCTCAGGAACTTTAAGCCACCCACTCATGGCCCTAAAGCAATCAGGAGTTACTAAAACTCTAATCTGAAGTAACTCTGTTGCACAGCTGGAGAGGAAAGACAGATTTGGTGAGTTATTTGAGGCTGGACTGCATATAAAAAGCAAAAATCTGTGTGTGTGTGTGTGTGTGTGTGTGTGTGAGGCCTAGTGGGCCTATTCTCTTGCATACACCAGGATAAATATTGACTTCAGTGGAGGAATTGCCTGATTTACAACAGTTTACATGAGAGAAGAATCAGGGACTGTACAGGGGTGCTGGAACAATTTGTATAGTGGGGAAGCTGAGAGCCATTGAACCAAACCATAAACCCTGGATATGATGGAAACTACTTTAAGCCAGAGGGTGCTGCCGCAACCCCAGCACATCTAGTTCCAGCACCTATGGGGCTGTATCAACCCAACTGCTATATCTCACATCTGTCCCAGCTGTGGTTTGAGTTTAAGGATAGATGTGTTCAGAAATCTCAACCAACCATTGCTTGTGAATAAGAGCAGAGACCAGTGTGGGCTGGAACCAGTCTTTATAGGACCTCTTAGAGACTATGTCTACACTGCAGCTGGGAGGTATGTTTCTCAGGGCAGGTAGACTGATTCATGCTGGCTCTGCTCAAGATGGTATGCTAAAAATAGCAGCATGGATGTTGCTGCATGGGCGACAGCTTGGGCTAGCTACCTGCGTCCAAGGCCACCCAACTCCTTGGGTCTGAGCTCAGGCAGCTAGCTCATGCCACCGCCTGTGCTGCAATGTCCACACTGCTATTTGGAGTGCGCAAACTTGAGAGGAGCGAGCACGAATCTGTCTGCTAGCACTGGGAATCACACCTCCCAGGTGCAGTGTAGACACACTGTTTGGGGAGGGGGCATGACATGTCTGACCACTCCAATAATGCAGTGGAAGCAGTGAAAGCGCTCCTCCTTAACGTGCCAGCTAGCTTTCTTTGAAGCTTTGAGCAGAAATGCTACCTGAGATATATTGGCAGGGCATAGCAGGGAAACCTGCACTGCTACTGTCCATACTGTATGTTTACGGTCTAGTTACGTCAAAATAACAACTTGCGAGGGAATTCAGGTCACTTTTAAAAACAAAAATAAGAAGGGGAAAATAAAACACAATTCTCATTTTGAAGCAGGGTTTTTGTTTTTTTGCCTTCTACTAGAGAACCTTTGGCATTCACATTCCTCTAAAGATTGTGGAATACAGCTGTCCCGCCCTTATTTGCATCTCATATTTCACCATATGGTGACCATGTTTATAAGTGTTCATAGTACAGACAAAGCTCATTTTATCTCATGTCAACCTGACCAGCATAAGAAAGGCTAAGGGATGCATAACTTTGGAGTGTTAAACGTGGTATTTGTTCAGTCAAATTCTCAAAGACAAACACTTGGTCATTCTACAGTTTTGTTTACCTAACAAGACAGACAAAGATTTTCTTCTGAGGGCTCTGATCCCCCAAGCAACAGAAAATGCTAAATTTTTTCAGACAG
Source organism: Terrapene triunguis (assembly GCF_002925995.2). Taxonomy (NCBI): domain Eukaryota; kingdom Metazoa; phylum Chordata; order Testudines; family Emydidae; genus Terrapene; species Terrapene triunguis. Next base: position 39,668,911 of record NW_020664561.1, on the reverse strand, counting down.
GAAATACTTGCTTGCTTGGACACTAATCCCATTAACAATGCGTCTAGAGCATGACGTGGTATACAATATCATGCAGGTATGCATTCTTTTGCATCAAAAGAACTATTACTATCACAAGAGGAACTCAAATCCATTACATACTCTATTAATGACATTATATTGAACAAACCAATTCCCTTCTTTAAACAACATCAATCAGGTTCAAAAAGGATTATTTTCTTGCAATATGCAGTCTCTTAATTTAGCATTTTCCCCCACTTTCAGGTGAGATTTCCTTGAACATCACTATGTAAAAAATGGCACCTTCCTACCCCAACAGATCTGGTCCCTCTGTATTTCTATGTACTTAAAGGACAATCTTTGTACCACTTTTAAATCCTCTTAAAACTGCAAAACCAAAACAGCTATGGGAGGTTGTTTTTATTCTACCTTGCTTATCTACAGATTTAAAAAAAAAATCCAAATGCAGGGCCAGATTCGATCTGTATTCACATCTGCACAACTCCACTGAAAACAAGACTTGCATGGGCGTAACTGAAGGCAGAATTTGGTCTATAGAATCTTTACTACTGGCGATGTAGCATGAACCAGAAAGAATCTAACTGAACTTGCAGATTTTAAGCTCACTTTGCAGGACTGGTATTTAGAAAAACAACTTTTTCTTGTAAACTCAAGTACTCAACAAGTTGTCCTGGAGTCATTGAGAGAGATGGTCAACATGGAACCTCACAATGTAATTTTTAGAGTTACTTTTCAGGGATAACCTCATTGTAAAGAAGTAAAAGAGCCTTCAAGTATAAAATGCAGACTTTTATACAATTTCAGTAAGGATATTTTAACTAAAATCAAACTTCTGAGGAATCTATTTACACATAATTCCAATGGTATAGAAAGGTCTGATGAAGCAAATGTTAAAGCCTTATCATTTCCCCATAAACTATTAAAGTGAGGAAGACTGTGTCCCCATATAATATATGATTGAAATTCTACTTATATCTTTGCTACTTTTAGAGAGTTATTTTTAACACAGATACACACAATGTGCTATTGATATTCTCTAATATGATACCAGTAGGTGTTTTACCATATTAGGTTTTGCATTAAAAATTAAAAAGGACAACACTAATAGTAATTTAAAATTTTAAATATATTATAGGCAGAACAGGTACTACCATCTGTTAAGGTTGCCGGATATCCCCATTATAAGATCCCGTTTTCAACTGTTTATAACTTTGCTGAATTTTAGCTATCCAGGCTGACATTCTAGATGCCAGATGTCTGCCTAAGGTGGGTTTTTTTTGTTTGTTTTTTAATTTCAACAAAAACTGTTCAGCTGTTTCTGAGAATGAGGCTAGTGAAAAATACATTGCTTTGCCCATGTTAAAAAGTCCTGGTGACTTTTTCTTTGAAAAGCCCACTCCACAATGCTTTGAAGCAGGGAGCTGAAATTGGTAGCGGGGGGACCTTGTGCCAGGGAAGTGCATTTTGACAGACCTGTGAAAATCTGCCCAAATTCAGTCTAGTTATAATTCTTCGAAAAATTGCTTGCTCATCACTTTTAGTAGCTAAAATCTCTGAGGATTCCCTCCTTACTGTGCAAGCTTGAGCCTCTTACAGCTCCTACCATTGACCAGATTGTTCATGTGCCACCTCCACAGAGTGACTGAGTGTGCTCCATCCCTTCATGGTTCCTATATTTGACCCTTACTTCAATGGGACTGCTCATGTGAATGAAGCTACTAATATGCACAAGTGTTTGCAGGATCAGGTCTCATATTAGGGCTAGAAGATAGTGCTATCTGAGATGCTGCAGTTATGTAAAAACTGAAAGAAAATATTGACTTTTAAAGACAGCCTCTGTACTGTTATGAAAAACTAAGTTAAAATGTTCTTAAAATACACTTTCAGTTTACAATTGTAAATGTGTTATTTAAGTTGACAATGATCATTTAATAAACGTTATCATCATTAGCAAGTTGGCATATTTTACAAATATACACACATATTGAAGATTATAAAGATTTTTGAATAAATCTGTTGGAAAAAGTTAGCCGGTTAAGAAAATAATCTGATTGTTGCTTTCTTCTGTCCAGAAAATGGCATGGCTTTCCTATGTAGTCTGAAACATTCAGTCTACATGTCGTGACTCAAGATGCAAATGCCAAAAACACCCAGATGTAACATCTCAAAGATTTAGCTGGATTCCATGTAAACTTCCAGAACATGAAGCAGTTCTAAATCAACTGCTATGCCAAAGTTAAAATTTTAACAATATACAATATCCAGACTGTCCAATGTATATGCTTTGCAGTCCTCTTAACTACATGTGCTCTGCCCCAAGAGATAAACATAAATATACAGCCTGTCTTGAACATTTTTGAACATAAACATGCTGCAGAGTTCATATATGGAAATATGGATTTAAGAATCGCACGTGTTTCATCCTAGCTGCAATACACAACTGGAATCAACTGAGAACTGATCATGGCTACACATTAGAATGGTGCACATCCAGCAGCATTCAAGGAACAATGTATGTTAATCCTGTGTATTAAAATTATTGTCCAATAGCACCTTATCATATAAAGAAACCTGAACTAATCCATTTGTAAAAGGACATGATTGAAAACCACTTTTTACCCTAAGACTAAACCTTTGAACTGACCAACCGCAAGTTTGCCTTCTAATTTTTGTTTTGTGTTCAAAGCACAATTAACATTAAATGTTTCATTTACATTTTTCAAGCAATTTCTTACCTCAGGCCCAGGAGGACCAGATGGTCCCTGGGGTCCCGGATCTCCGATTTTTCCCTAAAAAAAAATCCAAAAATTCTAACTTAGATAGCAAATTAAAGCTTTACAAGAAGCAGATTTGTATTAGATTTTTGAAAGCACTTAAAAACATCAACATATCAAATAAAATGTTTAGCTGGATTTTCAGTTAAATAGGATTAATTTTTATACAGCTTCTTTCTCTATTTAATTAAGTCTAGTTATCCATTACTGGAATTTTTAATGAGTCCCTCTTGCAGCTGCAATAATAAAAACATAAGTCATTTATAGATATTTAATAATGAGTGGTGGCAGGAATTATATCTAAATTAAATATGTATGTGAGTATTCATATAATGAAAAAATATTTCTTAAACCTGTGTGCGTATTATACACACACAAAGGGAATATGAGGGTTACAAAACTAAGCTCATATAGATACTTTCAATAGGCTTATTTGACCAACCCTGCACCATTAAAATCAATTGGAGTTTTGCCATTGGTAGCAGGATCTGGTCCAACTACATATCTTGGTTCGGCTATACAAGATTTACACACAAATTTTTAAAATTGCATGACCTTATTTTTCTAAATCTTGATCTCCTTTCCCCCGTTTCTTTCCCTCTGTTTGTTGCTGCTGCTGAATGCAGTGTGTCTAAAATTTAGGGCCTTCATCCTATAAATGTGTTTAATGTCACTGAGGTTTGCAAAGTTAAGCATGTGTTTGCTTCCAATACTTTAATTTAACAAAGTAATTAAACAGCTGATTATTTTAAGTTATTCAGCAAAGGGCATAAGCACATGCTTAACTTTAAATTTAATGGGACTACCCTCACTGCATAAAGTTAAGCATGTGTGCATAAGTTTTTTGCAAGACCAAGACTCTAGATTATGAGTTCGACAAGGTAAGGAAAAGTGGTGGTTTTTTTTAATTGCTCTGTAAATTGCCTACTGCATTATGGGTGCTAAATAGCAATACCATCATCATGATTCAAACTGTGCATAGGAAAGCTCCAACTCCGCTGACAAGTTCTAGTGACATATTAAGTGGGCTGGTTGTGTCTGCCACTATGAACTATACAGAAAGTCAGTCTGGTCATGGGGAAAAAAGAGCAAAAGTCTTAAATTTTTGGTAAGGAGAATTCCAAGACCCAACAGTTGCATTATTACAATCAAAATATCCTTTATTCTACTGCTGAAACCATTTTAAGTGCTGTCCAGTACCAGCCACTGCAACTCTGTGTTATGGCAGAGTTGTCAAAAAACAATTGACAAACACACAGGCTTAATCATAAGCCAGCAGAACTTCTAAGATTGAATTCAAGCCTTACTTTATTTGTATTTTGGGGTAAGTGATTATTATGGTGATGATTAAGTGAGCCCTAAATACCCAAGTGATCTTCTACACTTCATGGGAAATCTGAACTAGCAGATTAATGACTGAGCAGCAAAATGCCCTCCTATGGACCAGAATCTGGTCTCAGTTACACCAGTTATATAACTCTCTTGACTCCAACAGCATTAACTCCCAATTTACACCAATGCTAGTGAGATCAGAATTGTTCCCCAAAGCATTTGGATTGGCTGAATGATACAAACAAGTATCAACCCACGTGACACATACTGATGTAACCAGAGTAAACAAAATAAGTGTTCAAACCTACAGGAGGCCCTGGCTTTCCTCTGATTCCTGCTGGTCCTGGCAAACCAACAGAACCCTTAAGGGAAAAAAAAGCTATTAAATATTATTGTGGAAAATTATTTATAACATTGCATGTAGTAAAAAACTGGTTACGCTTTCTCACTTGTGCAAAATTAATTAAATATCAGCTCAACACTCAGACCAAATTTCAAATCCATTGAGCGAATCTGAATGAAACGCTTACATTCATGTTACAGCAAAATAATTCAGTTAGTTTATGCTATTTTAATTAGTTGTACTGCAATAACAACGTATCAGCTTAGAATTTTTATAAAAACAATCCTTTGGGTAATTTAGGAGTTATGGATTACCTACCAAAGATTCCATTACTCAAATAGGTGTGAAAAGCTTGTTTATTAACCATTTTCATTATATCCCAGGGCATCCTGGGCTGTCTGATAACACATTTTTGCCTGGCTGCTGACCACAGTTTTCAGGTTTTTTGGGTCAGATAAAAATGTAGGCTCCACCCCAGGATGCTCATTGGCTTCTGTTGCAAATGACCTGTATAACAAGCTCTCCGTGAGTTTTGGTGGGAATTAGACTGCTCCGTCCTCCCTCTTCTTACAGCATAAGTGCACTCAAGGCAGCCAGAATTTGGCCCATACATTTTACATGCCTTTGATCATTATTTTCATAAAGAAATTAATTAAAATAATGGTACAGAAAATAAAATAGTGCTGGGGTATTCAACTGATATCGCCGAATTCCATTTGATTGTAAATTACTTGCTGCAATTTAAAAGAAGAAAAGGCCACTGGGATTATTAGACCAGAAGATATGTCAAAAGAGTGCTGTCTTAATTTACCTTGTCTCCTGGATAGCCCAGCTCTCCCGGCTCTCCTGCAATGCCTTGTTCACCCTAAACAACATATTATTTTAAACAGACATATATATGCAGCTTACATGGTGTATTTTTCAGACTCACAAAAGCAGAAAGATTTAAATCAGTGTTCAGTATTTAAAACTATAACATGGTTTTTCTAAGGACAGCGCATGGTGAACCACTGTAGAACCCAATCCTGCAAACATCACTAACACTGCGCTTGACAGCACTATTCATGGTAGTCAGCGCTATGCCCAGTAGTGTTTGTAGAATCACACACAATAGCTTGATAAAAAGAAAACAAAAGAGGAAAAACATGAAAAAGGGGTGCTTTGCAAAACAGATGTGAGAAAGACTGTCTAAATGTAATATATCTCTATGAGAATGGAAATATTTAGATCACCTTATCACCTTTCATTCCAGGCTGCCCCAGACTCCCTGGAAGACCCTATTAAAAATTAAAAAACAAACAAACAATGTTTGACTATTATTTGAAAAATAGTCAAGGCAATTGGCAAATGGTAATGCGAGTTTTGCTTAACGCCATACCAGAGGCCCAGGAATTCCAGAAGGTCCACTTGGTCCCACAGGCCCAACAACACCCTAAACAACAGAAAATAAGATGACTGCATTAAACTTTTACTTACAGGGGGACTACTTCCTGAATGATTCAGGGAACTGGAAATGCCATAAAGTATCTTTTGCCTCTATGTTATTGGTTGCGTTCCAGCCCAGGTTGGCAGTGACTGAAAGTGTTTTCATCTGTTTGCTGTTTGGAGATGCAAATCCAGGTACTCATGGACAAGTATCCAGATCACAAAACCTCCACCATTACTGGCATCCTCTATCTCAGCAGCAGCACCATGAACTAAACTACCCCCTCATTCCTAAATGTCATGCACCCAGAAGAGGATAGATGCATATTTGGTGGGGGAGTGTGAGAAAGCTTGCACTTGTATTGTAACTGCAGTCTGTACCTGTTCAGTACATAAACATAAAAACTTCAGTCCATGCTGGGACTGCCAAATCCAGCCCTTTTCGGTCAGCACCAAATTTGATTTAAATGAATTATTCTGCTTTGAAACATGACTCTTGTAAAGGAATCTCAGTGATTTCCATATCAAGTATACCCAATATACAAGTGAAAAGATGCATTTTTCCTAAATACCAGCTGTGCACATTTAGCCTAAACTCTAGCAGCCAAGCTGGGTTCTTTCATTCTCATGCATCTTCACCAGTAAATAAAGGTTAACTATATCAAATTAATTACTACACTACTCCTCCAGGTGATTTAAACTTGCACTTCCACTACTAGATGCTGCAAGAGAAGAAACAGAGAAAAAATTAAAGGTAAAACTAAAAGAATCAACAGTATATTCATGCACGATGGTTAGATGAACTTGAGAAATGATCTGATAATGGCTACAACCATCAATACAGGGGAAAATGCTTTTCTGCTTCCTGCCATTGATTCTACAATTTGAAAAGAAAACGGCAAACTGGTGTGTCCCAGTTGCTGTAGATGCCATCCAAGAATGCAAAGAAAAGTATGAGGATGAGGTCTTTCATCATTTGCTGAAATAACGGAAATAACAGAGAAGATGAGAGAGCTTCCCAGGTGCAGCCTCCTGCACTGCTGATATATTCAGTACTTAAAACAGCCCTATAACACATTTTGAAAGTTCAAAAATCCTTCTGCAGCCACCAACAGCCTCATGGTTAGTTGACTGAAAAAGGAAGATTGACGACTCAGCTTCCCAATGATGCCTCCCTGGTAAAATTATCAGGAAAACTGTCTCTCTACATCTGCATCCAGCTTCCATGAGTGATTAGAAGTGTTGCTTTGCCATGGTAGCTGCTGCCAAGAGGACTGAGCTCTTGACTGAAGTGTGCTGCTTTTGCTGTGGATACTGCACCAAGGCAAACTAATTTAAGCTGCCTTAGTGGTCCTATAAATATTCATTGAGAGTAAGAAAGGCATTGACTGAAAAAGCAGAATTTCACACAAGGGATTCTGCAGAGAGACATCACACTTTCCAAAGCAACAGAAGGAGGTTTCAGATGGGTGTGACAGATTACAGTTTGATGACACTAATGTCACAGTCTCCACGGGAATCTGGCTTGATCTAGTTAACAGCAAAGAACTAGAACTACACAAAAATAAAACAGAAAAATTATTCAGAGAAACTATGGACCCTTTGCATTATTTAGGTACCATGACTGATCCCAAATAAAAAGCTTATAGATTGAGTCTAGAACAAGAAGAAGTAGAAACAGTCTGTTGCAATTTAAATCTGAATTCCTTCCTACTCTTCTAGCATTTAAAATTGAAGATACAGTTTCTCAAACAAAAATATGTTTGCGAAGGAGATTGTCTCAGTTTGTTGTACCAAGATGGTGTGAACCTGTGGAAATAAAATCACAGGTAATAGAACTAAATTAATAATTTTGTCAATTTTTTTAAATTGCCAGCATCAATTGAGTATGTATTAGCACTTACTGGTTGGTTTGGCTGAATCATCATAATAGGTGCTGAATGAGCAAACAGCATATCAATATCAGGCAAAATAAAAGAGAAGTTTAACTACACAGTGGAGTGATGACTCTATTGTGTTCATTTGTTTTACCTATAGAATTGCAAGGTTTTCATTAAGACAACACATGCACCTTGTGATGCTTGAAGAATAAACATACTTATTATGTGAATAACCTAGTATGTGATTCACGTGGTTTATTCCACAAAAAACATTCACTGTGTTTTGGTTTTTTTTTAATGTTGGTGAAATATTATAACAGTCCTAGTCAGTATCACATATGCAGACCAACTGTCTTCAAATTACACCCTCAGTGACACATGCAACCTCATTGACATCAGTAGGTTTGCATAGGTGTAGCTGAATGGAACTTCATAAAGAGTTCTGATGGGGATGCACAAGTAGGCATAAAAACTCACTCTTGGTGTGTTGGCTCCAGAGAGCTAACAGAAGTGAAAAAGCAAATACAAACTTATTTTTGTCAGCAGATAAGACTCTGTATACATCTGTTAAGCTGTTACTTTTCAGACAGAACCACACCTTAAGTCTGAAGAAATATATATACTAATATATAATTGCAATTTTCCCCATTAGAATAGTGCTTGTAATGCTCTAATCATGATATCCAACATTTACGTGTTTCGTGAGAAAGAATGAGGAAAGTATGCTTCTATCTCATTACTAAAAGGTTGAAAATGAGAAAAAATTCAGTTTCCAGAATGTTGAGGGAGGAAAAGGGTAATTTGTCCCAGCTTGTTAAAAAAAGAAAAAGAAATGTTAATTCATCATTTTTATTATTTCTAAATAGAAAAGCTGTGCTCTGATAATTCCAGTAGCAAGTTTACTCAAAGTCTACATCTTTCTAAGGCTCATGACCTTGTAATTCATGACAGACGGAATCATGCAGACAACCAGAATTTGGTACTTGGCAATAGTTTTGACACTTCCAAAGAAACAATGGCAGGAAGTGTTTACAAATGTCTTGAAATCAACTCTCCCCAGGTGCTTGCTTTACCATCACTTCTATGAACAAACAAAATAATGTACATAGTTCTCATCTTGCACATAATTAGATTAAACACATTACTTGATCTAATACTGTCAGCTTCAGCTAGAATTAATGTTGCATTGGTATCTGCTGTACTACATTGCATCATGTCACAACATAATGTAATATAGCAAATATTAAACACCTTGGGACAAATGCTCAGGTCTTTATTTTTTAACTCAGTCCTCACAGCAAATGGGAGTATGCCTGAACAGCGTCCGAGTTAAAAAGTGAGGGTCAGATGGCAGCCTTTAAGCCATAAATTACATTCAGGGTGTGGGTGCAGTATAGCAAGGGGCCATGCTATAGAGGGAACCCCAGGAGAGCCAGCCTTCTACCATCCCTTTAAAGGAGCACGGTCCCTTGTAAATACACCTTCAAAAAACAAACTGTAGCCTTGAGGATTCCCTGTGTTACTAGGAGCACCTTGAAATACAGCACTGAGACTTGATATTGAGGTACACAGTAATGAGCTTTATGACAGCAATGCCTGACTATCCACACAGCACCGAATATGATAGATCTCAACGTTCTTTTCCACAATGCACTGAACTTATTTAAAAGCCTGCAATAGATTCCCCTGGGGCCATCTGTTCTAAAGTTGTTCCAAAGCCCTGTTCAGAAATCCAGAGGGAATGTCACCATGTGAGGCCTGTTTATCTACCCAGGAGGATTAACCTCCAAAAGAAGCAGATTTTCCAACACAGCCCTGGCTCAAATTTCTGTTGGAGGAAGGTAGCTTTGAAATCCACCAAAATGTTCACAGGATCCTACCCAGCTGCAATGGGAATGCACCACATCACTTCGCTTCCCACTACCTTGACTACTCCATTACCTTTTGGGGAAGCAATAGCTCCCTATCATAAGCAGGGTATATATCCTTTTGCACATATGTTTTGTCTGCACATTTGCCACACACAAGACTAAACTCAATGGAGATCATAGTTTGGTTTTCAGATTTGGCTATTTTTAAATCTGTACACACTTTCACAGCTTTTCAGCATATTTGCATTAACTGTAAACACACACACACACACACGTACGAAAGTGTCCAGTGATCAAAGAAACTCCCTATGCCACGAAAATCTCAAATCCTGGAACGCCACCTTCTCGGGGGGAGCAGTAGGGGAAACAGAGGCTTTGCAACACACTCTGAAGATCGAATTCTGGCTCTGTTGGACTTATAGAGTGCATTACAGAGTCAAGGGTCCCCACTCAGAAGGCCCAGCCTCAAACACTCAACCTTTCAGATCTGGAGACTCTTAGCAAGAGCACTTTAGCTGATCTCACCTGTGCAGAGAGAGGCAGGTCCCAATTCTTATTTACCCTAAGGCCTCTGTACTTTGAGTGAGCGTCAGTTACAGGAATATAGAGCACATCTACCTGAATGCCCCTTTACACTGTCGGAGCTGTGCAAAAGGGCCTTAGTGCAAATGAGGATCAGGCCCACAATATTTACAAGAGCCAGTCCTCAAACCACTTACGGCCTTGGAGAGCAAAATCAAATTACACCATCAATTTAGTTTTGCTAAGAACCACTAGTCTGAATAGATCACCTTAGACCAGATTATATGTAGTTGTCCACATGTGGATATTTTCCCTCTCCCTACTCATTTCAGCAGCTAAAAAAAAGCAGCTGTTAATGTAGAAATGCTAGTTTAAGTATTTTCTGTCAAAACTTGTCTTACTTTTACTGACAATAATTTAGAAACACAGATTTTATTTATTTATTTAGCACAGTAGAATACATACCCTGTATACCTGACGTTTTGGAAGCATGCAAACCATTCCAGCTGTAAGACTGCGTTTGGAAGCTTTGGCAGTCTTGCTGCACTACATTTGTATCACAGTGCCAGCCCAGAAGAGCCTGAGTTTCTGAAGCCCATATCCAGAGCACGGATAGCAGGAGAGGGAAAGCCACACCAAGAGGCATCACATGAAAACAAACCTTATGCTACTGGAGCCCCACTCCAGAACATGGCGAGGATAAGGCCAAGTAGACAAAGCTGCTATCCCTTATCTACTGGGGATGGGCTCCCAAATTCAGGGGCTTTTCTTACCTACCCAAGTAGCCATGCCTCTCCTGCTAGCCATACTCCACCCACCCATGGAGCACATGCTTTCTGGTTTGGTGTCACAATACAGTAGCAATTATCTTATGACAAACATCACCATACCACCACTAGAGCCAGTTGCAAATGAACAACAAAAAATGTTGAAAATGTTGACCATCACTCAACCATTTTTCATCAAAATCTTGCAATTTTGAAAATTTTCAACCAGCTCTAAATATAAGGCTCCATGCTGGGCACAGGGACGCACCCACACAGATGTAGTTGCAGGATCAGGGCCAGACTTCAGGTAAGATTAAATTTACCAAACATTATCACATAGAATGTGACAGATCTACTGTTCTGAGGGGGTCCCGTACCCTGGAAACCATGAAATCCCACTAAATTAGCTTATCATCACATTACTGTTTGTGTTGGTTTAATTAGGTTAAACATTTTAAAAATTGTTATTGCGTTTTTAACAGCAATATAATGATACAATGCTTAATAAGATTAAATTATTGGAAAGGGAAGGACAAACAAAAAGAAGATAAGAATAGAGGTCAGGAAATGGAAGATTGAATGAGACACTGTGTGACGGGGTGTGATGAATAGAAGCTTTCACATTATTTGGCTCACCCTGTGCCTACACTGTCCCCCTACCAGCTTTCCATACGACTGTTTGGGGACGATCACATTTTCTTTGTGTTCAAACCGTTACTCTTCCAGACTTTGCCTCGTCAAAGTCAAAGTTTAATTTCTCTATGAGTCACCCATCACTGACTGCCCCAAATAACAGTTCTGAGATTCAATTAAATTGGTGATTTTACCAAAAGCAAGACAGAGAAAAAGTGTAAAAACAAAGATAGTACTAGGCTAATACTTCTAAAAATATTGCTAGACAGGCAGAAATGTTTATTTTGTAAAGTAAGAATCTATTATCCAGATCCAGAAATGGCAGAAACTTTGGTGATTGATCCACAGCTCAAAAACTGTTTCACAGCTTCTGAATCCAATTTTACAAACTTCACCCTCACTGTCCTCCAAATGCATCTGTTAGCAAAAGCCTTCTCCACTTAAACATCTCTGTTTTCTCACTTCTATATTCATGGTGACAGGATGCTTATTACACCCCATTTTTACTGCTCCACTAAGGAAAATATAACTGCACAAACTCATTCATTCTCAGCTAGGAGGTTTTGTTCCTAGCAACATTAGATCAGTATCAATGGAAACACCAATTCCAACCTATCTTTTCAGATACATGTCTCTCCACCAAGGAAATTTGAGTGTCCTACCCTCAAGTACACTATATGCATCCATTAGTGGCTCTTCCATCTATTTTAACAACCCTTAATTAACAGCTTGAGTCAGACCTGGCAAATTCCTAGCAGCTCTGGGCCGAGAGGTTACTTCCCAATAAGTAAATTACGGTTTCTTAATAAGACACATACAGATTGATATAATTGTTAGAGTCTTTGAAGAAAAATTCCAGATGAGGCCAAGGTAAGGAAGAGAACAGCTAACTGTAATCCAAATGAAGTTCCTAATACTGTTAACACTTAAGCACATGAGTAACTTTACCCCAGGTGTGATCCAATGGATTCAAATGGGACAATTCATGTGAGTAAAATTATCCATATGCGTAAGTGTTTTCATGATCAGGCTCTGACTCCACAATGGGTTTATCTACCAAGAAAATGTGTCTTGTCTGGGCTAATGCAATAACAAAAAATCAATAAAGGATAACTTACTTTTAAAGGAATTTTTTATTTTATGTTATAAACAACAAAGTAGCATTTAAAGAATATAACAACACTGGGCCTCAACTATATCCTACTTCAAATGAAACTTCACATGACCCTTACTGAGAAGAAACAAAAATACCAAAAATTTTTTTTACATCTTTAAAGCTCAAAAACTGGAAGCAATCAGAACTTTCCTAACTAAAACTGTGAACATGCCACATTCCCCACATAGTTATATACCATTAATATACTTGGGTAACTGATCCTACCAGAGCTGATGGCAGGATTCGAACCCACGTCCTTCACTGTTGAAAAGCATTAGATACTATTTCTTGAGCTAGCAGTTCTCAAACTTCATTGCACTGCGACCCACTTCTGACAATAAAAATTACTGCATGACCCCAGGAGGGGAGACCGAAGCCTGAGCCTGCGTGAGCCCTGCCACCCTAAAGCCAAAGCCCAAGCCCCACTTCCCTGGGTGGGGTTGGGGGGCCAAAGCCCAAGGGCATCAGTCCAGGCTGGGGCTTGTAACCTGAGCCACACTGCCCAGGACTGAAGCCGAAGCCTGGCCTCACTGCCCAGGGCTTCAGCCCTCGGGCTTCAGCCCTGGGCAGTAGGGCTTGGACTTTGACTTTGGCCTTGGGCAGCGGGGCTTGGGCTTTGGCACCGGGCCCCAGCAAGTCTAACGCCAGCCCTGATGACCCCATTAAAATGGGGTCATGACCCACTTTGGGGTCCCAACCCACAGTTTGAGAACTGCTGAAGGAATAAGTACATTAGCTGAAAGCATAACCTCTTGTGTGGGCCAGCTACTAGAGGAGGATGAAGACATAAGAACGGCCATACTGGGTCAGACCAAAGGTCCATCTAGCCCAGTATCCTGTCTTCCAACAATGACCAATGCCAGGTGCCCCAGGGGGAATGAACAGAACAGGTAATCATCAAGTGACCCATCCCCTGTCACCCATTCCCAGCTTCTGGCAAACAGAGGCTAGGGACACCATCCCTGCCCATCCTGGCTAATAGCCATTGATGGACCCATCCTCCATGAATTTATCTAATTCCTTTTTGAACCCTGTTATAGTCTTGGCCTTCAGAACATAGTTCTCTTACTGTGTTTTTTAATTTGGGTTATACATTTAAGTTGAGCCTCTATTATGGTGTCTTTAAAAAGTTTCCATTCAGCTTGCAGGGATTTTACTTTTGGTGCTGTAGCTTTTAATTTCTGTTTAACTAACCTCCTCATTTTTGTGTAGTTCCCCTTTCTGAAATTAAATGCTACAGTACTGGGCTGCTGTGGAGTTTTCCCCACCACAGGGATGTTAAATTTAATTATATTATGGTCACTATTACCAAGCGATCCAGCTATATTCACCTCTTGGACCTGATCCTGTGCTCCACTTAGGACTAAATCAAGAATTGCCTCTCCTCTTGTGGGTTCCAGGACAAGCTGCTCCAAGAAGCAGTCATTTAAGGTGTCAAGAAACTTTATGTCTGCATGCCTTCCTGAGGTGATATGTACCCAGTCAATATGGGGATAGCTGAAATCCTGCATTATTATTGAGTTTTTTATTTTAATAGTCTCTGCGCATGAAACTGGAAGCATTTCAGAGAATGCTACCATGGAGGTCCTGGACTTCAATCTCTTACCTAGCAGCCTAAATTTGGCCTCCAGGATCTCTCTCTCCTATCCTTCCCTATGTCATTGGACACATGCTTCCTTGATGGGGTTACATTTGTATAACTAGAATTTGGCCACATCTGCATTATATGCATTATCATCTGCAAGGCAGCTTAATCATCATCTGGTCATTCAGGTGATGACTTATTGTAAAAAGTCATTTACTAATAGCATATATAAAAATAGAACATTTTGAGGGGGACACAGGAAACAGCAGTGTGAGATTCAGCTTTTAGACATATTTAAAGTATGTTTAGTTTTGAGAAAAGAAGACTGAAATGGGAACCTGATAACAGTCCAAATACATTGAGGGCTGTTATAAAGAGGACCATGATCAATTGTCTTCCATGTCCACTGAAGGTAGGACAAGAAGTAATTGGCTAGATCTGCAGCCAGGGTGATTTTTTTTTTTTTTTAGATATTAGGAAAAGCTTTCTAATTATAAGGATAGTGAAACACTGGAACAGATTAAGAGAGGTTGTGCAATCCCTATCATTGAAGGTTTTTAAAAACAGGTTAGACCAGGGGTAGGCAACCTATGGCACGTGTGCCGAAGGTGGCACGTGAGCTGATTTTCAGTGGCACTCACACTGCCCGGGTCCTGGCCACCGGTCTGGGGGGCTCTGCATTTTAATTTTATTGTAAATGAAGCTTCTTAAACATTTTGAAGATCTTATTTACTTTACATACAACAATAATTTAGTTATATGTTATAGATTTATAGAAAGAGACCTTCTAAAAACGTTAAAATGTATTACTGGCACGCGAAACCTTAAATTAGAGTGAATAAATGAAGACTCGGCCCACCACTTTTGAAAGGTTGCCGACCCCTGGGTTAGACAAACATCTGTCAGGGATGGGCTAGGTCCTGACTCAGCATAGAGGGATGGAATAGGTCAGTTTTTGTCATCCTTTCCAGACTACTCTACCCCTTTCAGGAGTTTGATATCGCTTGCGCACCCCCAAGTTACACCTCATGTCAAAATTACTTGCTTACAAAATCAGACATAAAATACAAACGTGTCACAGCACACTAGTACTGAAAAATTACTTACTTTCTCATTTTTCCATATAATTTATATAATAAATCAATTGGAATATAAATATTGTACTTACATTTCAGTGTATTGTATATAGAGCAGTATAAACAAGTACTTGTCTGTATGAAATTTTAGTTTGTACTGACTGTACCCCTGGTTGAGAACCATTGGAATAGGTGACCTCTCAAGGCCCCACCCAGCCCTATATTTCTATGATTCTATATCAGGCCAAATTCTGCCCCGAACACAATGGATTTACACCAGCGATGAATTGGGACTATACACCTTAACTATATTGTATGTGGAAAATATTGCACCTAACAGCAAAGTCAAAATGACTTAGAGGGAATAAACTGGCAAGCTGAGCTGTTTCAAACAAAATTATGATCTGCTGAGACTGGATTTATGTTATTAAGTATACAAATGTTCAAACTCTAATGATGGAAGAGCAATGTTGTAAAAATATTTTATTAGAATGACCAGAGCAATTCATTAAAATAAGGTTAGATTTAAATAACAACCCCAGAATCTCTTAGTTTTGAGATTTATTATTAGGATTCTGGACACAGAGACAAAATGTAAATATTTTAAAGAAGTTCAAATAAATGGGAAAAAGTTACACTCACTCTCAGCCCAGGAAATCCAGGAGGCCCAACGCCACCAACAACTCCCTTTAAAGAAAGAAAGAGTATATGAAACAATCAGAACTTTAATATTTTAATACACCCCCACAGGTAATGAAAGGTGATCTGCAAAGAAAAAGAAATTGGAATTCTGGCTTATCTCTGATGTATGAATAGGACCTGAAAGATGACTGACTAACATTGTGCATAAAGAATGTATGTGCTAAAAGCCTCTTTATCAAGGTAAGAGAACCCATAATAAACATGACGTGAGAAATGAAATCCTGCCTTTAAAACCAGGGAAGATCAGACTTGACATTCCTGCTACTTTAAGGGGGAAAACAAAAGAGGGAATGGGAAACTATTTTTTGGGGGGTGGGGGGGGAGACACAGCATGTCAGGCTCCTTTTATCTATAACAGGGAAGCCAAAAAAAGGCCCAAGCTCCATTTAAAAATGTATTTCTTTGCAGACTGCCTTGAAAGGCAATGTTCTCTTTATGGGCAATTGTTTATGTATATCTAAAACTGATTCAAATTTTAGTGCACATCTGAAGTGAACAGAGAGTTCATTATAATTATTCTTTCTTTCACAGCTGGAGAATATTTTTTAATAAGTTTCAGAAAATAAATTACTTCAAACTTTTTTAGCAATTTAAACAAACTACTGGCTCTTTCCTGCCCAAATTAAACTCTGTGGCTGCAGAATCTCAAAGGTGCTATGAACCTTATGGGTTACCCAGCCTCAAAGACTGCAATCTCTATGCTCCCCCCTTTAGCCACCCAGGTCTACCTCCTTCCAGGCTCAGACTCTATGCAGCTTAATTACCATATGGCCAACCAGGTGATAGAAATTATGTCAGGGGCTCACTGCGTCCCTCCACATCCTAATGTTGGAGGTGGGGCGAATGAAAGCAAATTTGGGCCCACTGTGAAGCTATTGTTTGGGCTTTCCAGCTGTGAGACCAAAAGATTTAAAGGGTAACTTCTTCCTTCTCTGCCAGCCACCCATCCACCAGCCCCAAACTCCTCTGTCGTACCAGCTGGGAGGGTTCTATTCTGCATGGGCTGTGGATGGGGAATGTAACATGTACATGATTAAGGGCTAGGGAGGGAAGCATGAAAACAGGGATGGAATAATCCTGGTAAACAGAAGGAGGCTGGGATGTGAAGAGTATGATTTGTCCCAGCCAGAGCTGAGATAACGGGGGAGACTTCCTGAGTCTCCAGGGACCTCTAGCTCTTATCGCCACAGAACTCCCAGTCAGCATGCAGTAGCAGTAGCTCCTGCTCCACATCATCAGCACTAGAGTACGCTCAGTAAATATCACATTAGATTTGCAACCTGACCTCCAGCCCCCTGCAGCTGCAGACTTGGCACCTTGCCTGAACCAGCCCTGCAGGGTGGGTTTTTTGCTGGCTATTTGAAGAGGCTGTGATAGCAGCAGCTGTCTTGCTAGATTAGAAGAAACTCATTTTCAAATGTGTGGTGCTAAAATGCAGTTCTTTGTAATGTTTAAGTCTGTAATTTAGGACCTAGACTTGCTGAGTTTGTCTCTATTAAAGTGTTGCTCTTCCCCTTCAGTTCTGGTGGAAAGAACGCATCTGCTTTGGAGAGGGGCAGAACGAACTGACCCTTGTGTATAATTTGTACAGCAGTTGGTTACACTAATAAAGCCCTTTGAGTTCTTTCAAGATGAAAAGTTCCACAGAAGTGAAAGATATTATATTACTTAACCCCTTGGCGAGCTTCATTCCAGAGATCAGAAATGCCGAATACATTACTGAGTGCCAAAATCCTGGTGCCACTGGGCAATCAAGGCACCAGCAAAACTTTAAAGAGTTTCCAGTTGGTGCAGCAGAGGAGGGGTCATCCTCAGAGATTTTGTTACTGTTCCCTGGTTCTTCGCCCAGCTCCTGGCCCCCATCCAGGTTAGAGTAGCCCGCAGGCACTAACTGCCCATCTTTCCCAAGGGAACATCCATCAGCTGAGAACAGCTGCAATCTGGTGACTCCTACTCCCTGTTCATTGTGTCAGGGACCATGGGAAGAGTGGTGGAGGAACTAGCTCTACATCTATGGGGGGCTCCTCCACGCCAGGGGAATCCAAAGCTAAGAGCTGCAGACAGAGTCAACTAAGAACAGGGCAAGAGAGAGGCTCCTTTGAAGTCAGTACTGAAACAATGACATGATGACTGTCACATGTTTTGATTACTGCATCATCAGAGCACTTTATTCTGAAGAGGTGTTGCCAAAGAAAGAGCAGCTGCCCTACTAATGCTGAGTTACTAAAAAAGACAGATGAGGAAAAGACAGGTCCAGAAGCTTATTCAGTAATAGTTCAAAGCTAGTAAACACCTGAACATACTAAAGCCAGTTTCCTAAGAAACAACTTCAGAATATCCCCTTTTTAAGAGACCCTGGAACTGTAGTTTAATCATATCAATGCAAGGTCATGTCCTAGGGCCCTAGTCACTAAGAATTTTAGCAAGGATGCAGATTTCTTTAGTTAGCTTAAACAGGCAAGAGTTTGATCCTGAAAGGTGCTGAGCATCTGCAGCTCCTAATGGGAGCTGGCCACATTCAGCAGCTTTCAGAAACTCTCTAGCTTATCTGAGCACCTTCAATGTAAAATCAAGAGCAATAGCAAATTTCTAGTGGACTTCATTGAATCTCTCCTTCTTTTCAAGGGGTTTGTTTGGTTTTTGGACAGGTTTTATCAAGGACACATTTTAATACCATCATATTGTAAATTGCAAAGTCACACACACAATTTGACACTTACAGGACTCCCATCTGCGCCAGGAGGGCCTCTGTTTCCAAAGTCACCTGGAAAACCCTGGTAACAAAAGAGAGGTAACAGTGTTAGAATCACAGCACACACCGGATATTATTCTTCACATTACACTTGGAAATGGGTACGAATGTGTAAGAAATTTGGCAAGAATGAATGACTTGTCCTTTCTTATCCAAAGCTGGAATTTGGACATCTAAATCCTATAGGTTCCTTTGAAAACCCCAGCCCAAATTGATCAAAGGTACTAGAAAGTAAGATGATATTAGGAAGAAGGGGAGAAAATAAACGATTTCAGCTGCAGAATTCAAAACACATTTCATTGTCTTTCTCCAAAATCCCATCCAAGAAAGATGTGAGAAGATTTTTTGGATGACATTTTGAGTTGCAAGAATTTGACATTATCCTCTTACTGAGCCCTTATTAGGTCGATACTATGCAAGTGCCCATTGGAATGTTTGTTTGGGGTCTTCGGATACCCAGTTCCGTGCCTTTACTACAAGATCACATCTTCCCCATACCCTATAGTATTTACCTAACCCTGTTTTTTAATATTTATGGATGAAAACTCAATATGACAAATGTGCATTACAATCAATGACCAATATGAGGGACTCAGCGCTGCTCAGAATTAAACCTTCATTTTCTAATCATTCTGTATGCAAAGTTATCTTTGCCAATGTAAACTAATGCATGCTTGCCTGGTTGAGTCTGCAGCTAGAGACTGAAACACCACCACCAAATGAGGTATGAATTTCATCAATCATCTTAGCAGAGTGTTGACTTCAGAGTTTAGTTATTGGGGTAGTGATGCTATGTAGTCACCAGGATGCACCTGGAATCTGATTGGACAAGTGAAATTTCAACTTTGAGCCAAAATTAGCATTGTTGCCTTGGGCTGCAGGACTTGTAGTCCTGCCTTCCTGGAATCACGATCTTTCTTGCTCCCTATTAAGGATCCTATTTTACTTCACCAGATGTTGCCCCTGGAAAGGAAGCACGAATTGACTGAATTATTTTAATTCCTATTGATTTAATATCCCTATCAAATGCTCACTAACCAACTGGAAAAGCCACATGTGGGAGAGAGTGGATTCAGTGCGGTGGTGCACAAAAGTTAATGCCCACAAGAGCAGCACAATTCTGATGTAAACAAGAGCACAAAAAATGTAGTGATCAATGCCAATATATTAAGTTGGAGGGAAGGTGTGTAGTGGAGAACTATGCAGAGCACTGCTAGGACCAGTCTGATTTAACACATTTCTTAATAATCTAGAAGAGGTAGTAAAACAGCACACCAATGAAATTGCAGATGATACTAAATTGGGAGGGGATTCTGCTTGGAAAAATGCAAGCTACTACAGCCAGGAAAAAAAAATCTTACATATAGATAGTATGGGAATAAAATATCTTGCAAGCACCAGGGCTGTAAGAGAGCCAAGAATGATCCTGGACATATGAGCTTGTGATACAGCTGTAAAATTCCAATGTAATTTTGTGCTACATTTGCCAAGACATCCTAAAAGTAGGGAACATGGTATTTGAATGGACAGTTCATAGTTGCTAGCATAGTATTTTTAGACTGTACTAGAGGACACAGTTTGCTATGTTTCCTTTCCACCCTCACAGGTGTTTCAGACAGTGGATTAACACCATTTATGGACTTACTGGCCATCCCTCCACAATTGCTCTGATCCATCCTTAACCTTCTCAGTGCATTCTCATAGGGTTTGTCTTGTTCATACTGCAACTTCAGCAACATGATTTAGCTCAAGTAATTCAAGTTCACTAACACAATTGTAAATTCTAGTGTATTGTAGATATTCCACAATAGTTTGTTCCAGGAGATAAACATTTGTTCCTAGTCATGGTTCACCCTAGGTCAGTGGTTCTCCACAATTTGTTATGTGGGTTGCATCCAGTACTACCTGTATGGCCCTGAGGATGTCACATCGGCCGCAGCTGTGTGCTGACTGGGCCACAGGTTGAGAACTACTGCCCTAGGCTGAGCCCCAGGATAAGCTAGGATCCAGAACATACTTTTGGGAGTGTTTGCACGGAGATTTACAAATATTTGTGAGTGTGCATGTTAGAATTCACAACTAGTTAACTCACATTAACTGGAACCACCCTTCCATTCCCACCGACTGGAGGGAGCAGTTTCTTTCATCCTGCATATAATTATTTCATAAATATTACCTTTTCTGCTCTCAGGTGTTTTCAAGGTTATAGTTTTCGCTCTGTATAGCTGCAATAGTAGGTTAAGTTACTAACCTTTCACCTCCAGTGGGCCATGCTCAGAAGTGCCTCAGGTCACACATACTATTAGTTTAGCCCTTTCAACCTTCCTTCGTTAGGTTGTCTAGCTCATGATTTAGCAGAGCTAAATATCTTTAGTTAAAAGCTGGGAAGGGGGAGAGAGGTGCCTAACAATGGATAAACAGGGACCACAGGCGAGGAACTGCAGGAACCTTAACAGTTGCAGTGGGGAGGTGGGAAGTTTGCCCTGTAATGCAAAATACCTCTGGATATCTCAGCCATGTTTTTCTTTAATCAGAACTATTAGTCTTTTACCTTGGTGTCATCATAAGAACTGGAGTTTAACTAAATAATAAGGGAAAATTATCTTGTATAACTCTCCTCTCCTCCACAACCATTGAACTAGAGTTGTTCCAGCTAGTATTGTTTTGTCTTGTATTGTCTGGTTTGGTCTTATTTACTTATACTTTGTCTTGTTCTTTTCAGTCTTGTCTTATTTTGTTCCAGTCAGTTTTCACTGTGGACAAGAATATGTCCCACTCCTATTCCTCTGTGAATGTACCATTAATAGTCTATATAGCATCTTGCAATAAGTTACTAGGCTCATAATTCCTCATATTTTCATCATAATGTGAATTAAATTGATTTATTCATTCTAATTCATGTGCTGACTTTTGAATTGTAATCATTACAATGAACGAACATTGTATTTTTAACAGAAATAATAAAATATCAATTATGAAAAGGAGAAAGACAGGTCAGATTGAATGGACGGTTGCATAGGAGCTGCAGGAAGCAGCAGCCAGCACATCCTTTGGCCCACACCGCTTCCCGCAGCTCTCATTAGCCCGGAACGGCGAACCGCAGCCAGTGGGAGCTGCGATCGGCCAAACCTGCGGATGCTGCAGGTAAACAAACTGTCCCGGCCCACCAGTGGATTTCCCTGACAGGCTGCGTGCTCAAGGTTGCCAATCCCTGTTGTAACTAATCCTATATAGTACATTCCCAATAAATGTGCTCAAAGTAGTATATGTGAAATACTGTGCAGCATATATAACAAGACAGGTAATATAATAATATAGAAGTGGCCAGATTTCATATTACATACTTAATATGGAAAGAAATGGGACACATGCCCCTTGAATACAGAATATTTTCTTTAAAACATACTGTACATCCAACTGATTTAAAATGCAGGCAATTTCAGACTCTCTAATATTTATAATAAGGAATTCAGTCAATTGAATATTTTGTTCCATTTCAAATATGCCAAAGATATTATAAATACTAATAACTATCCAACTAGTCTGCTAATTGGTAGCATTTTGAATCCCAAAGAGATGATTTTCATGTCAGATGTTTGCTATAGTATATTAAATGCCATCTGGACAGTAAACAAAATGATGGCAAGCACAATTATTTACCAGCATTTTAAAGCATCCATCACCATGGTGTCTAGAGCTATGTTAAAAATTAAAAGAACTACCCTAAAAGAAGCCCCTGATCTTCACCTCTCAAGTTTTAGGCTGCTTTCCAAAATGCGATCATATCTGGGATTTGCCCTTCTTCCAAAAGTAATGGTGCCAGGCTGGCCATTCTTTCCCTTCATTGTTATTGATGGAAAGTTTGCACAAAGATGAGTCTTGCATTTCACCCTGAATCGTAAGGCTAGGATTCATCTCTCTGACACTGGGGAATTCCACAGCCAAGATTCCTTTGGTGAGAGCATCCTGCTCCAACCTCTTGAGATATTCACCCTGAGGCCGTTGGGTTGGATCTGGGGAAAGAGGCATTCTATGGTCCTGATCCAACAAAGTACCTAGAGCTAAGTACCTACTGAAGTGTTTTGACGGATGGGGCCTTATGCTAACTAAACCTTAGCCCAATAGGTGCTTTAAAGATGAGGACAAAGGTCTTGGAACTGATTTCAGGATCAAGAAATAGATCTGGCATTAAGTAGAAAGCCAACGGTATGTGCAGAGCACTGGCCTGATGTGCTCTCATTGATCTCTGTTACTAAAACAGTGGACTGCCATGTGTTAAACTATTTGAAGACGGATCTCTATGGTAAAGAGTCCTCACTAGAGCGGGATGGGTGCAATACATGACTAGCTGAAGATGGAAAATTAATTTCTCACCACTTCTGCTAGTTGTGTAGCTAGGAGCAGTCTAGTGAGATCAAGACATTATACCACCTTGAGAACCAGAGGTCAGGTGCCTTCAGTTGAATACAAGATTATAATTCCAGACAGTTTTTCAAAGTTTCCTATCAGCATCACCTCCTTCATACACAGATAGAGCATGAGCCATCTGCTTTTTTACTTTGATGCTCTTTCGTCTCAGAAAAGCTAGCACACTGCACATGGCTCATAAGAAACTTATCGCAAGGTGCAATAAGCATACCAATAGCATGGATCTGCTAGTGTACACTTTTGGGATGGACAAAGTAGTACATGATTCAAATGAGAAATGAGCAGCAACAATGTAGACAAAAAACTGAACACACTATCCTGTTAGCCAATTACTTTAATACATTTCACCCTTTTTGATTCACACATTAATCTGTAGCATTAAAAACTTAAATAATAGGTTCTTGATTTTAATTAACGTGTTTCAGGAGTGTCTTTTAGCACCTTTGGTGTTATGCACTGATTAACCCAAAATTCACATGTATTGGAAGCTGGTCCATATTTCACATGGTTTTGTAATAACTACGCAGCAAACACAAAAAGTACACCAACGAGCTATACATCTCTCCCTCCTCAGTATTTTACATCCAGACAGCAAAAGTCTTAAAGTACAACCATGTGGCAGAAAACAAAGAACTTGGCACATAACAGATCATGCTACAGTTTTCTGATCTATCAGAAATACTGTAAACCTTAGTATGCCTAGCAGATTTGTGTCTGCCCCCAGATACAGAAATACGTTTGTATTAAGTAGGGAATAGCTTTAACTTGCCAACAGTTGCTTTCTACTATTTTTTCTACAAACATCTGAAATTATTAGACGCTGCAACTGACTTGTATTCAGGCCAACACCTGAATCAGACTCCTCATAAAGTCTGGAATCATAAATCTGTGTTGCATTAACAATAATTTTTTAAAACTGTTTGCATTATTCTGTGACCTTTTAACCCCATGGCAGTCACACTGATAGTTCCAATGGCTGAACTGGCCATCAGGTTAAGAATTCGTAATTTACATTTATTTAGCAGCACCACTAAATTTACCCAGCAAGTTGTCATTTTTCTGTAGTGCCAGGTATGTGCTGGAAACAATAATACAATCATTTGTGAATACAATGACACTAACATTTTCAGCTTCTTAAAATTATATGCAGACTTACATTATTCATTTAAATTAGCAACAAAAGTAGTGACCCATATTAGTAACCTTACCAGTCTCCCCTTAAGACCCCTTTTTCCTTGCAGTCCTGGAATGCCCTGGGGAAAAAAAGAAAGAAAGAAAGAAAAGAGAATCTACAATCTAAAAAATCTACAGAATCTAGATTTTTTAAAAGTGATTTTAATTACACATTATTGGCATGCACATTTGATGGCAAAAGGCAATCTAAAAATCACCACCACAAAAAGCAGACACTGTACCTATTTCTTGTTATAAGAGAGCAGGGAGAATGGGATGGAGAAATGTAAATTGTGATCTCTTCACTCCAGGCATATTAGTTGAATTCTATTAATGTGTCCTAGAATGTTGAGAAGGGCCTGCTCTGGCTGTCATTAAGCTCAATGGAAAAACTTTCCTTGATTTCAATAGTAGAAAGATTAGGCTCAAAATCAGTTATCAGATTATCATGGGCATTTTTGTCTTAAACGCATACCAGGCAATTCAGAAATGTGATTTATACATGGACTGAAATTACTCTTAGAGGAAACCTTCACTGCTCACTTCAATGACAAGAACAAGCTCCCAATCTCAGAAGTTTTAGATGAAATCCAATCTTCACTTTACAGCCAATTCAGATTGATTAACCTTGGTGCTATTTTGATTTTGTTCACTAGATTCATTCTAATCAGCAGATTTTATTATTTAATAGGATGACATTTGCACACACCCCCAATCAGTTTTGCTGTCAGACAAGCCTTATTTTCCTTTTTAAAAAGAGTTACATAAATAATAAAGTTTTCCTTGGTCTCATTCTGGGATATGTTATACTTCAGTGTGTTTCATTATCATAAATGTGTACATATTTAATAAATGGTTCATTAAACCTACTCTTTCTCCTTCAGGTCCTGGCTGTCCTGCCACCCCTGGAGGTCCAATGAAACCCTTAGAACAGAAAAATAATTCTTAAATTTCTTCATTAAAAGGTTGCATCTCAAGAACAAGGCTAGATACAGATTTACCACACATTTATGTACGTATAGTGGTTTGAGATTCTGGGTGAAATCTTGGCTCAGTTGAAGTCAATGGCAAAACTCCCAGTGACTTCAATGTGACCAGGATTTCACCCTCCAAATCCAACTGATGGTGACAATCCCCCACCATTGCAGAGATAACATACAAATTAACCATACTAGGAAAAAAATTCCCAAATGATATACTATTGCATCAGAAAGTGCTGATCAAAGAAATATTTAAAATTTTCCTTTCAAATTTACAATATTCCTCACCTGTAAATCAAAAAGAAATTTTTTTTTGTGAATAAGTTTGAGTGATTTCCACTACAAAGGAATTATTTTGCAAGTTTATCTTGTCACAGCTGGATTGTTTTAATTAAAACGTGACTAAGATGTCTTCTCCCTCCCTGCTTAAATAGAAGGGGAGAATTGTCTATCCCATTAAAAAACTAGTGACATATCATTGTAAGCCTCAGTTTAATTGTAACTGCATCATGCCATGCTTTCTTTCCATGTAGAGAGTGATGCTGTCTGAGGGTACATCTACACTGGAACTGGAAGTTGCAATTTTCAGCTCAAGGAGACATCCCACACTAGCTCTGACTGAGCTTGTGTGCCAAAAATAGAAGTGTCGCTGCAGTGGTGCAAGTGGTGGGAGGAACTAGCTGCCGAGAGTACATGCCTAGGATCTCAGACGAGATTATATTTGGGGCAGTTATCCTCTCCCATTGCTTGCGCCACTGTGGATACATTGCTATTTTTAGCAAAGCTAGTGCAGGTATGTCTCCTCAAGCTGGAAATTACACTTTCCAGCTCCAGTATAGATATACCCTGAGAAGTAACTTCCTTATGTTGCATCAAAATCTGAAAATCCACAGCTAAATACCACTGTGTTTAATTTTTAAAATGGTACGGTAGAAATAACTGAATTTTCGAACATAAGATCAATAGAGTAGCCAGAGTAGTAACTATTGCGATAGGACACATGCTAACCACTGTTGTCAAAATATCCAATTCACTTCCAGTTAAATGAATAAAAATAAAGTTAAGAAAGTGAAAACATTAAACTGAAGAAATTCTCAAATGAAAATAGCACTTAGGAGTTTTTGAAAATTTTGTCTTCTGTGACTGAATTAGGAAGCAATTCTACTTTTCATCAATATAGTGGAGATCAGCAGAAGCCCCACAAAGTCTAGTTAAATAAAAAAAAATCATAATATGAAATACAATGAAAAGTTATAAAGGGCAGGAAATGTTTCTCACTCATAAGAGCTGTTATAATTCTCTGTTGAGCAAAACACAGGTGCAGCTTTCTTCTACTAGACAACGAGAATGTCATTGGTGATTACTCCACTGTTGGGTTTGAATGGGATATATGCAATTCAGAATATAAGGTGACTTGAAGGAAATCACACTTGTGTCCTTGGTCAGCCCATTTCCTTCAACATGAAACTGGTAAAAGGAGGATTGTATTAGGGGGGAAAATAAGTTCCACGTACAGGGAGCTATCCTGGGAAAATGTATTCTTTTTAAATTACGCTTAAAAAAATCCACCTCCTAAAATGTAGTAATCACTTAAATTCCTGGCTCTTAAGATCTGAGAACTAACACTATGTCCTGAGAAATTTAAACCTCCTCTCAAACCTTCAATGGTTTGTATGTGCTATATTCCATGATATTGCTTCCAAAGCTCAGTTTCACATTTTCACGGCTGTGCATACGTGACAGACACGTACAAATTCAATTGCAAATTGGCATAAACAAAAGTACAATGAAGTGATTCTACACACAGAGGCTCCGAGAGAGAATGTGCAAAGGCAGGTGCAGCATCTAATTACTGAAAAAAAGAATCAGTGTTTTCACACCTATCTCTAAAGTCCTTTGAATTTAATGAAATATCTTAACCCATCTTTTGAGGATCTTAGGAAGGACAATACTCTTCTTGGTACCCCACACATTAGGGAAAAATGCAGCTCTCTTTTCTTTCCCTGCATTGTCTTAAAACCCTTAAATAAGCAGGATCCAGAGCTATCATAGGAGTGTGTTCTAACCTTAAGAGCTCAAATTATATTGACATAACTGCATGGGTCAATGGCACAAAAACATGTTTCTGGGTCAACATTACAGGCAACATCTGGCAGAAAGGATTATGTAGGAGACACCCTTTTGAAACATGACATTCTGAGATTGTTAGTATGAGTCATTTTTTGAGCAATGACAGAACAGTCATACGAAATAAGAAGAAGCTTGTGGGCCACTTAGTGGAAAAGATTGTGATCACCTTTCTCTTGTATAACAGGAGAAGGAGTTGGCTACAGGTTTATAGAGAACTTTGGGGCAAGAGAAAAAGGAACAAATGTCTGAGGGTTGAGAGCCATATGGGTCTAATATCTTTGGGATATCCCATCATATAATGAAAACTGAATTTAAGAAGAGCAAAACTTAGAGACATCTCAAAAAGCTGTTGCAGATGAAGGCTTTAAATATCTGCAATAAAAGACACAAGTGCACAGATTCAGTAACATGATGGAGAAGTTGTAACAGAAGCTTGACAGCATCATAAGGTACAGATTTAAAATTTTTATTAAAGTTAATGTTTAAGATTAAATATACACAAGTTAACTGGATAAATTCATGGAGGTTAATTCCATTAATGGCTATTAGCCAGGATGGGTAAGGAATGGTGTCCCTAGCCTCCGTTTGTCAGAGGGTGGAGATGGATGGCAGGAGAGAGATCACTTGATCATTACCTGTTAGGTTCACTCCCTCTGGGGCACCTGGCATTGGCCACTGTCGGTAGACAGGATACTGGGCTAGATGGACCTTTGGTCTGACCCAGTACAGCCGTCCTTATGTTCTTAAGAGGGAAGGTACGGTATATCTGAGGTCCGGCTTGAGTTATGGGGGATTACAGGTATCAGTTACAAGGATCACGAGATACATACATATCACATAACCAGCATAGACCCAGATTGGAGTGCGGGGTTTTTAAAGCGTCAGTGGATAAGTGGGCTCGGGTACGCCACCCATGGAATGTATAAAGAGTCCAAGTCAGTATCAGTGTCGCGAATAAGTACATGGGTAGGGTACTTCACAGCAACCTGTACGATAATGGAGTTGTGTAAGGATGAGGGTGGAATCAAAAACCTGAGAACTTTCTAGTGTAAAGCAATTACAAATCTCAGGTTACAATACACAGTTAACATTATATTCCCATGTGATCCAAGTCTGATGATCTGTTGAGGGCAGTAACCTTGAAAGAAATAAAATCTGATGGTTTTTTACATATATAGGTGTATATGTGTGAAAAATAAAAACCTTTTTTTCACTTTTATCCTTGAAACTTTACTCAAAAACGATCCAAGCAAAGCTTAAATTTTTAAAGGGCTCAGATTTGTACTCCTGGTCTGGGCTACAAAAGATATCAACTGAAATATTTTAGGATCTAGCAGAAGGTGACTCTCATATTCTTTATGTGACAAGATTGTTTCCTTCCATCAACCTCTGTCACAGTTGAAGATTACAAATGCCAGATCTGCCTTCACTCCTGACAGCTTCTATTACAGAAATAATGCTCCAGGCAGGAAATGGCCTCCTCCCCTCCACTTCCCCCTTCACTCCCCCCCACACTCTCACAGGGTTCTTTTTCTTTCTTTTCATGTCTGTATATGTTCCAAGCGAAGGAAGAGCAGCAAGATGAGATTATTCTATACTGCTTGTAGGCATGAAAAAGAAATAAATCCTCAAATTTTTAATGAAATACAGTTTGTCATTAACCAGCTCTGCAATAGAAAGAGTGATTCAGTGGCCGTGCAACTGGCAATTCAATGAAATTTCTCAAGCATACTATATGTATAAAAATACAGTCATGCATGCCGTAATGCTTACAAATGTTACTTACTCTTACACCTTTAGGACCTGGGTTACCTTCTGGTCCAGCTAAACCCTAGTATAAAAAGACACAACTTTTACTTCATTTAAAATAAATGGAAATACTAGATTTAAAAGAATTATCATAATAATTGTTAATTTCCAAACTGGCAATGAACTTTTCATGATGGGTGCTATGTGAACCTCTAGACAGAGATTGCAACTTCCTTTATATTAAAGTTATTTCTTTTTGGAAAGTTCTTCCCAATCCAGTTGAAATCTTCTACCCAATTGTGAACTTGGCATTAAAATAACTTCATGGAACTTTTCATAAACTTTTATATTGGAATGCAGTTCCAGTCATTTTCTAGCCAACGTTAGAACAATAAGTTTATTTCAAATACTCAAAGCATTTTGTATTTTTAAATGTTGGCATGTTGTCATCCAGTCTCTGTTTAAACTATTTAATAATGCTTTTTAATATATAGCCACTGTAAAATTGGTCTAATAAAATGTTGAAATAGTTTAGAGAGCATAGGTCAAATTCAGCCCCTCAAGCAGGCATGACTCCATTGAAGTCAGTTGACGAATACAAGGACTGAATTTGGCTCATATAGTTTAAATGTTAGGAAAAGTGAGTGACATTTCCTCTTAATGCACCAACTGCATATATTGATCTATCTATCTGTCCCAGGTATATAAAAATCAATATTACAAATGGCTTGCATTGATAGCAATTTGATGTTTTCATTGATTCTCTCTCTCAATGACCTGAATGGAAAAAGCCCTTTAACATACTCTTTCCCCACATAAAAGTTAAAGAAAGAAATAGTTTCAGCAGTAAAAAAAATAAGTGTAGGCAAATAAGTAGGAATGGTACTAAAGCAGAATGCTTCCTGTTTCTTCTGAACATTAAATGCCAAAAGGTTGAAACAGACAGAGAGCAATGAAGGTTTTCAAAGGGGTGAATAGGGCTTATACATTCTGTAATTTGGTAACAAGGTATGTATGCACTAGAGGGATACAGAATTACTGTGTCTCACCCACTCAGGGCCCAGTACTAAGGGCACAATGCGCCACATTACTTCCGTGTATGGTGCCTCTGAAAGGAGGCTTGTTTCGAGTATTAGTGATACAATGTCAGCCAATGCAGTGATGCCATCAGCAGTGCCAGCAGATTTAGATATGGTACTTTCAGAAATTACATCATTAATGCTACATGATGGCAAACAATCCTTTTGAGGTAGATCAGTTTGTCAAAAGACTCCTTGCTGACGAACAGGCCATGTACACCAGGCATCACTTTGAAAATTAACCCCAAAGAGAGGAAGGGAAACATATTTTGAACTAATGTACAGTACTGAAAAGGTGCTTATAACAGGAAAACATATAATTCTTTTGTATAGTTACTGCACCTGCCTGCCAGGGTAACCAAGTGAACCAGCATTGCCAGCCATTCCTGGAATTCCCTAAATTGAAAGCGAAAAAAAGTAATCAGGTTTAGTGTATTTTTACCTGTTGGTAACATGAAAGAGCTTTCTCCTAACACAAGACTGTTTCTTGTGTAATTTGCATAGGAAGCCCATAAAACCCACTTTTTATACATAATTAAAATCAGCATGATTACTTCCTGAGCAGTGGTGCACACATTGCAAAAGCATTTAGGATGGGGGGAGAGGGAGGGAATTAGTCCAAAATGAAGTGAAGTACAAGGGGAAAAAAACACTGATTCATGATGGAAAACCCTTAGACAATGTTTGGCAAAATCAGGTATGCACAACGGGAGATGCCCTCAGGGGACAGGTATTTATGGTGCAGATAACACAAGCTGACACTGATCTTGGCCATATTATTAAGATTTACACTTTTATGGAACAAATGTACAAATGTAAGAAGAATCTGAATGTCCTTGTATATCTGAATTTCCTTATATTGGTCTCAATGTGGGTATGCTCGGATAAGGTTAGAGTAACAGTGGATTGATAATGGGTACAGTAAATTCTTTGTTTCCCCCCTCCTTCCCTCCCTAATCAAATCCAAAAGTGTTCCCCCCCCCCAATAATTCTGTGTATTTGATTGTTTATTTTAAGAAAATTCTACTTTTCTGAAATGGGCAAGTTCTTGGGTGCCAGGTGGTAAAGTTCATTGTTGAAGAACTGGACACCTGTTTGGTGAGCAGCCTTTACTCAAGCAAGGTCCAGAACTAGATGAGATGTGGTGAAAATAGTTAGGATGGGAGTGCACTTCAATAGCTGAGTGGGGACACTTGACCTGTATCTCATCCTGTTAGTCCTTCAATTCAGGGAATAGTAAGTTCACTAAAAAGTTTCAAACAAATGAACCAGTTCAAGGCGTTGCCAAGAGAGAGACAGGTTCTCTGATATCAACAATTTCCCAGTCATTACATCAGATTACAGAGAATAAGAAACCTCTGAAACATTTAAAATGTCTTTTATAAATAAAAATGAATAATTAACAATAAACCAGGAGTTACCATCTTGACCAACTGTTGATAGTCGGATATAGTATATAAAAGCACAAGAAAGGCAGGAGACTCTCACAATATCTGCAAGGTACATTGTGTTATATATTTTGGATAGAAAATATATCATTGTCATGTAAAATAAATTAATCTGAAGTTAACCAAAACATTTAAATATACGGCAAAATTTACCTTCCAACCTCTTTCAAAGTCTCCTGCCTCTTTTATGCTTTCATATGCTGAACTGCCCTTCCTGTATCTCATACTATGTCATCAAGCTGGACTTCCTGCTGGGAAGTATCAGTAAAATTATAGTTCTCATTGCAAGATAATTGCATCATTCATGGTTATGAAGTCACTGAAACACCAACAGCTATGTAAAGAAAGCCCTTGAAAATATGTTTACATGCTATTGTAGACCTTAATACTGCAAAGGATCAGCACGCTTAGACAATGAGACTCCATAATGGAGCAATGGTCAACGTATGCAGGATTGGGCCCTAATTTTGTAAATATTACCAGAGGGGTCACAACTGCTGCAGTTTTCCTTGAATAAAGACTATTTAATTTCATTTTAATGCACAGAGTAGTAAATGGTTATCATTGAAACTTTCATTTGGCATCTATTTAGTTAAAATAAACAATTATATATTCATGTAGCCAAATCTTCCTCACTTAGACCCTGATCCTGCAGACACATATACAACAAGAATAGTCCCACTGACCAATTCAATGGGATTACTCTGCACAAATTTACTCAGGTGTGTAGATCAGGGTATGCTCAAATGTGAGTTTGCAGTGTAGGGACCTTACAGTATATGCAATTATCTATTCACATGAGTAAATGAGTATAATTTGGCTCACTTTTGGTTATATAAATTCAGGGGTGGCACCAGCCTTTTCCCGGTGGGGGGCTGAGGTGGGCTAGACAGAAAATTGGGGACGGTGGGCTGTGCAGAACTGCAGAAGAAAGGGTGGCAATGCCATACCATGCCACCCTTACTTCTGTGCTGCTGCTAGCTGTGGCATTGCCTTCAGAGCTGGGCACCTGGCCAGCAGCCACCGCTCTCAAGCCACCCAGCTCTGAAGGCAGTACCGTCACCAGCTCCAGTGGTGAAGTAAGGATGGCAATGCCATGCCATGCCACCATTACTTCTGCGTAACATTTGACCTTTGCACTAGGAGGGGTGGCTGTGGGAGGACTAAGGCAAATTTTTGGGTGGCTATAGCCCCCACAACCCCCCCCCCCCCCGCGCTGCCCCTGTATAAATTAGCCTAAGGTAGTAAAAATAACTATTGTGGGAAAGTATAGGCAGATTAAACTGTTTTTTCCTCAAATGTATTTAAAGGTAGCACAAACTCACATTGAGACTGAGGCTTTAATTTGCTTTACTGCTTCAAAATACTTCCTTTATGCCGCCCATAATTGAAAATGCATTGTTCCTAACTCCCTGGATTCCATGTTATGAAATGAAAGGCTCTGTCGCTTTTCAAAACCTAGCCTTGATATTTCAAAAATCCTTTTATATCCACACACCTAAAAAGTTACTTACAATGACATGGTCAAATCTATCTTCAGAGTTCTTGTTTATCTGGGTTATTTTTCCCTTAAACACCCAAGTTTGAATATTAGCAATGCCCTATGTGAAATCTGAAAACAAAAAGGGATCATCCACACAGAATCTGAGCCCAGGGATGACTCTCCACATCTGGATCTGCCCATCCTAAACAAAGGGATCAACTGTACCCTGTCTCCACCAGCCATCCAGAGCATCCTTCATTGGGTGGGGAAACCATTATTGGGGATGGGGCCTTGCTGGGGCTGGAAAGGACATGCATCAGCAACCCAAACACCTCAGAGAATCCACCAAAGAAGAGATGTAAAAAGGCTGCAATAGCTTCGCCATATTTCCCGTGCCCTGTATGAACCCGCCTCATTGGGGATTCCATGGGTAGTCATTGGTAAATGAAGCCCTGGCCTTTCAACTTTGCAATGCCAGGGAGCTGGGCATCTAGGCCTGGCCTTCAGGACTGGTATTCATGGCAGTATCAGCCAATCTAGACTAACCTCTGTCTGGGGAAACTCATGTAGTTTTCCTGACTCAGTACCCACTCCTGCAATTTATCCATTAGAGAAGCTGATTTGGCCCAACATTTCTGGACTGCAGGGCCCTTAGGAGGTCCATTCTTGATATCAACCAGGAAGAAAAACAAGAGGTGCCACTGGCCAAAAATATTAAAAGAGAAGAAAATCATGGCACAGATGCTGGAGGAAGTGAAGCCCCTTGGGATTCTCCAATGATCAGCTTCTCCTCAAAAACCAGTACTAAGATTTGAAATGGGAAGGAGGTAAGAAGTTAGAATGTCATCACCTTTCCCTCCACCCCTGGCTCTCTCCTTAGCTAATTTTATGTTTAAACAAACCAAGTCCATAGGGCAGACTTAGAGATTGTCCAACCTCTCCACCCATTGTCACATGTGGGAGTCACACTAATGCAAAATCAGAACTTCGTCCATGAGCTACATGCAGCTGGTTTGAGTGAGGAAGAATAATCCCAGGCGTTAGAAGTCATGAACGTGGGAAGCAAAAGTTATTTTGCATAAGTGCTGTGCCTCCAAGACAGTTCTGCTTTCCATGATTTCTTTCATCCTCTGGGCATATATGGGAGATTGATTATTCCCTGAATGGGTTGGTCTGCCATGGAACCAGGATCCAGGGTCTCCTAAAGCTTGAAACACTTCAGAGGGCTATGGATATTTTTGGCTGAATCAGGTCCCAAAAATTCCATGACAAAAAACCCAAAGAGCAACAAATCATTTTAATTTACTCTTTGTTCTTTTTAAAACCTTGCTTGCACTCCCAGTTGTGCTTCACTCTCAAGTAATTCCACATTTGATATATTTACAGTAACTTTTTTCTTTGCTGTAGAGGTTTATGGAAATTCCAGACAACAAGTGGATACTTTGAACTTCACAGTCTGTTGCTACTGACATGCAAAATGACTATCATTGTCTTGACTCTTTCCAGGCCATCCTCTACAATTACATATCTTCTTGTCACCATCCTTAAAATAGCAGCAGTAAGAACAGGCTGTGGAACAAAAGTATTTTCCCAAATTTTTATAAATGAGTTTTAAATATTTTGAAAATAATATAACAGACTATGAATAATATTATTTATAACCATAGTATGGGTATGTTGAGATGAGGTCAGACAGCCTTCAGTACTGCTGGGCAAACAGTAATTTCACATTGAGGTCTAATGTATCAGATTATATTCAAGAGAATTCACACACTTGCATATTTAGTGCCAAAATTATACCTCTGATGTCAGTCTCTCTCTCTCTCTCTCTCTCTCACACACACACACACACACAATTTACCCTCTTGTTTTCATTACTAGTTAATCACTTTTCACAAGCTCCTACTTTGGTTCTCAGGTCCTGCAGTTAACAATGCTGTTCTTCTGAACAACTCTGATAATTAATTCTCTTGCAGAAAGATGCCAGAAGCCGAGGGACTGAACTATAACGACTGTCCTTCATTTGGTTTCTTGGAGTAGAGCTCAGTTAAAGTTTTGGACAGTTAAAATCTATTCTTGTATTTTTTGTTTTTGACTTCGCCTCTGGTCACTACTATCATTAGGTCATGATTATTCATTCAGCATTGACAGTGCATTCAGTACTGTATACAAAAGAGAAAAATTTGACTCCTGTTCCAAGGTTATTAGAGTTGACAGCCATGGCCCCTTATCTCTAGAAGGGAGGAGTAATAAGTGTCTACCTCTAACACTCACATGAAGGATACTTTAAGAAAGCAACACACAGTCCCTTCCCATCTCCCCATCCAGAGATTAAGCATGCATTGTCAAGTCTCAGTGGTAAGGTTTTGAAAGAGTCTGAATTGCCTCCTAAAACATTACACAACACACTTCTTCCATGCCAACAGACTTGCTGGAGAAAACAAGTTGGTCTATTATGTTTTATCTAGGCCCTTAAACCATACTCATCTCCCTGGCAACTAAGTACCTAGTCAAGAATGAAATCTATTGAGTATTTCTTCAACCAGCCAGCAATTGAAAGAAATTATTTGCTATAAGCATTTAAAGTCATTATCTTTAATTGTACTTAACATGCTTTGTACAATGTGTATCAACTGTTACAGTGCCTTCACCACTCACTTGCTCGCCTCGTGGACCTGGTGGCCCTGGATAGCCTTTGGGACCCTGCAGGTAGAAGAGATGAACAGATGTTGTAATGAATTCAGATACGCAAGATGCAGCTTTGGGGGTCTTGATTTCCCCCTCCCCGCTTTATATTTTTCTTCAGCAAAGAAGAATTTTGCAACCTCTCTTTCTCTGTGACATCCACATTGCTTAATTTCAGTAGCTGATGTGGGAGGAGGGAGAAAGAGAAACTTACCTTAGCATAGATGATTTCTAGCTATGCCTGCTAAACTTGCACTAGTAGTCACAGATTTGTGTAAGCTTAAGTAACACGTAGACAAAATGCCTTTAGCAACAATCTGCTAGTAATTATTGCAAAGCTGGATTTAGTCCAGCCTGTTTCCCCATTCCAAATCCTTGTCATAACACTATCTCTGAATGAGCCAGTTCAACTGAGATAGGCATAACAAGAAGATCATCACAGAGAGTGCCAAGAAGCTCTCTAGGAAAAGATAACTGTAAGAAAACAAAAGATTTCTTTCATATGGACTTAATTTTTTTAATACTCCATATATGATGATAGTTTTGCACAAGTAAATGAAACTACCACCTTCCTGACACTAAATAAAGTCTTCCAGATTATCCTGGAATCTTTAAATCATCGAAGTTTATCATTGCCCCTCTTTATATTGAGCATTATGATGATGATGGTTTGCCTGTACAGATGGTGGGTGAAATCCTGGCCCTGTCGAAGTCAAGAGGAATTCTGTCCATGATTTCAATAGGGCCAAGATTTAATCTGGTGCCCCAAGTTTCGGTTTGGTTTCTACACCATGCCAAGAGCTTTGTTACAACAAACTAAATGGCACTACCTCACATGAAATCATAAAAGAGGAATTTTGTTCAGTAATAGTTTTAGGTAATGAAAAAAAAAATCACATCTGTTTGCAAGCTTTGCAATTTTAGTATTATATACTTGCTTGGGAAATAACGTTAGTCCTAAGGACATGTGCTCATGTGCTCATTAAAAAACCCAGAGGCTCCATTTTCTCCAAACCAGTGTTGCAGGTATTTCCTTACATCTTGCTAAACACTCACACAGCATTGCTAACTTGCTTTAATGTTTAGATATTACAGTAAAGCAAAGGCAAACAACAATCATCTGCAAATCACAAGCTGCAGAGCGTATTTCAGCCATACATCTGAGTGTGTCTACACAGCCCACAGAAGCGAGCCTCCCAGCCCAAGTCAACAGACTCAGGTTAGTGGGGCTCACGCTAGTGCTCTAAAGATAGCTGTGTAGACAGCATTTGAAGTTGCACTTCCACCCCCCTTTCCAGGCGTCAGAGCCTGAGGGCTTGTCTTCACTATGGGGGTAAGTTGACCTAAGTTATGCTATTTCAGTTATGTGAATAATGTAGCTGGAGTCGACGTAGCTTAGGTTGACTTCCCCCAGTGTCTTCACTGCGCTGCGTTGATGGGAAACACTCTCTGGTCGACTTCCTTTAATCTTCTTGGGGAACTGGAGTACCAGGGTTGACTGGAGAGCACTCTGCCATTGATTTAGTGGGTCTTCACTAGACCCACTAAATTGATTCCTGCTGCATCGTTTGCAGCAGTGTTGATCTCCCCATAGTGAAGACCAGCCTTGAGCTCCAGCCAGAGCTGCACCTTCAAAGCACTGTCTACACAGCTATTTTTAGAGCACTAGCCTGAGCCCCACTAGCCTGTGGCATAGGTATGAAACAAACGGGCTGAGAGGGACTGCCTAATTAACATGCCAAGGCATGCCTCAGAAATGCTGTTGGTAAGATCATTAAATAAAGACAAAAGCATGATTAATGACTGCAATGCAAACCTGGAGGGTAAAACAGTAACACTTCTTTAGGAATTGTGTGTAAAATTTTCAACAGCACCTTAAAAGGACATAAAATATTTAGAAGCCAAAGTCCCACTGATTGATTTTCAATAGGATTTGGGTTCTAAGTGGTTTAAGCATTTTTGAGAATAACCCTACTTCTGGGTTAGAATAGGTGCTTACAGAGGAAATGTTCAAATGTTTTATTATATCTGGACCAGGAAAAAAGGGAACTACATTTGTTTTGAGCTAAAAGGAAAGTGTGTGTAAAAAGAAAAGCTAATAATATCGGTAGATTGATTGGAGGATGAGGTACTCCCCAAATTCTAATGAAGACGCTCACATTTGGACTTCAAAGGCAAAAACAGAAATGGAAGGGCTTGAGCTCCTGATTACACCAGCACACCCACTTTGTGGGCATGTTATTGGCACTCAGAGTGCTTTGGTCTGTGAGAGAGAAAGGACTTTACTGCCAAATGAAGTAACTTAGCCTCTACTTTGTAAGGGGCCACGTTTAAGGAGCTATTTACTGTATGTTTTCACAGTGCCTAGCACAATGGAGCCTCAACCTTGCTAAGGTCTCTTGACATTATATCAATATAAATATTAAACAACAAAAACTTTGGGAGCCCAACAGTGTTTTCCATTGTTTCCATAGTAATTCCAATAGCACAGGGTTGGGACAGTTGCTCGCTGGTTACAGCATCCAGATAGAACAGTAATGCTGCAGCCTCCCAAGAGAGACAGAGGAATGGGCAGGTAATTACAGGAATGGAGGGGGATTTGGTCTTCTCTGAACAGTGCCAAAGAAGAGTTGAAAAAAGCAATTGCGGGCATGTGGCGAGCACAACAAGCTATACGACTGTAGGCGTTTTTACAGAAACCTTTGCCATGGATGCCATGAGAACGAAGAACTGCTTTGCAAATAGAGCTAATACCAGCATTTAGATCTAAAGCAATATTAAAAACTCGCCACAAATCAACATGTAAATGGAAAAGTTGAAACAGCTGGACAGTCATTTTCCAAAATGTTGAGAAGGTCAAAGAACAACGCAGCAATATAGATGAATGGCATACATGACACAATATCATTCTTATTCCTCTATGACAAATACTGTATGGACCAAAAGTGGCATAAAATTAATCCTATGTCAGCATATTGACGGGAACAAAAATGTAAGGGAAATAAGCTCATCCCATTCTTGCTACTCTCTCATGACTGCAATCCTGTGGTCCTCTTCTGAGGCTGGATCAGACTCATAACCCATAACCCACAAACACCACAAGACATAATGTACTTATCAACTCCACATTTTCACAATCTGACACAGTTTTGAAATGCTTATTTGGTCTCCGTGCACCCTCAGATTAGAAATGTGTTTGGCTTCTTTGTAGATCCACTGTTTCTTATCTGTGCGGCATGTAAATAATATAAATCAGGGTCTCTGGCTAGCATGTGCTACCTGTAATATTCTAATGACAGAAGCCTTCACCCTCACTCCATCACTGGTTTTTTGTTTGTTTGTTTGTTTTTTACACCAGCCTGGTGTCAGGTATGTCTACACAGTGCATTAGTCTCCCAAGAGGGGTGTTCATTCTAATGTGCACTAGTGAGTTATGCACTAACTGGCCTATGTGGACCCTGCTGACATGCACTAAAAGTTCCCTAGTGCACATTAATGTAGGCCTTTTTCAAACAGTACTGTAGTAACATGCACTAGGGAACTTTTAGTGAACTCCAGCAGGATCCACATGGGCCAGTTAGTGTGAAAGATTATAGTGCACAGTAGAATTGATACTCCTGTAGTGGGTGGTGAAGGCCTTAGATTCTCAAACTCCCAGGATTCAATATTTCAAGTGTAAAAATAAAGATTTACTTCCTTTAAAAAAATAGGCTGGTGTCTCGTCTTATCGGTTTAAATCAGGAGTAACGGCATTGAAGTCCTGGTGCTGGGGGAGAGTCGGTCTTTGTGTCTCCAATGGATGAGGCTGTTCTAAGGATCCCATCATGGGCCCTAGAATCACACTGCCTCCAAATAGTTGCTTTTCAATACCTCTGAAGACTCCTGCATGGATTCTCCAGGCACGTTCTACATGTAGGAGGTCTTCTTTCATGTCTAACTACTAAAATAATGCTGTTATGCTTCCGTTCGTAGGACTTATTAAAGGAAAATGTCCATGATTACTCAAAATTTTGGAAACCTACAATCCTGTATTGAAACCAATGGGAGTGTCTACTTTAACAAGTATTAATGTGGTATTTTACAACAATATGCCAAAATTGATTCCATAGAAACTTGTATCTTTCCTGATCAGTCAGGAAACTCAATTAACTGAGATGGAAAGAGTTCCTTGCTCATTGATATCAATGAGGAAAGCATTAATGTTTTTAGGTGGCAATGAAGTTTGGTTTGAAATCTTTTGTCTGTTTGTTTGCTACATTTGATAGTTAGATGTACGTTTTGTACAACAATAATGTACACCCTGAGAACGAGTGCTCATGTGAGAGCCTTTCTCCTTTACATGCTTTGCAGGGATGGGAAAGAGGGTGAAAGGAGGGGTTTCTTCTCTTTCTGGTCTAACTCCAC
This sequence comes from Terrapene triunguis, assembly GCF_002925995.2. Taxonomy (NCBI): domain Eukaryota; kingdom Metazoa; phylum Chordata; order Testudines; family Emydidae; genus Terrapene; species Terrapene triunguis. The sequence goes on along the minus strand of NW_020664561.1, from coordinate 39,628,513 downwards.
AGTTAATCTAAGGCTTCATCTACATTAACGTTTTGCCTAGCTGTGTTGGCTCGGAGCATTAAAAAATAATCATACCCCCAGCCGACATAGCTATGCCTGCAAAACCCCCCAGTGTAGACACAACTATGCAAACAGAAGGATGCTTTTGTTACATAGCTAATGTCATTTGGGGAGGTGATGCAGCTATACTGGCAGAAGAACTCCTTTTGCTGACAGACGCTGTCTCTCTACTAAGGTGCTTTGCTTAGCCATGCTGGCACCGCTCTACCAGCAAACGCTCTGCAGTGTAGACAAGCCCTGGCACTAATATGAAAGGTAAGTATCTGGCTCTTTATATTACTGCTGCAACCAGACCTTCACTTTAATGTGGAACCAACAAGGAATCTAACAAGGGCAGCAGGCCTAATATTGCTGTCACACCACTTTTACACTAATGTAATTCTGTTTGCTTTAACGGTGTCGATCCTAATTTATAACTGGTGTAAGGGAGGGAAGAATCAGGTCCAGTGTATCTAGTAGGGAGGAGCAATCAAAAGCTAATTTACTTGGATACCGTAGCAAGTTTCAGTGAAAGTTTTAGAGTTGTTATAATGAAGAAAGAAGCTTCTCCCTCTCCTCCCTGCCTAGCCCAGGTGCCAAAGGGCAAGAAACAGAGGTAGGAGAAAATGTGCTGTTACTTAGGGAGAGGTGATCCACATTATTTATCTTCACATGTAAATCCCAGATCCTGTCTGCTTGGTAAATAATAAGACCAGTTTAAGGCAAAAGTACATTTATGCCATATCAACATATTCTATTTTAAACACATGTCAAAACTTACCTAAAACAGCATTCAAAGGAGAGTGCTTTTCCCTTTGAAAGCAATGGAAGAATTTCTCTCATTTAATCAAACTTCATTCTTATTCTAGGAAAATAGCACTCTCTGTGAAATAAACTCAGCCACTCACTACCATAGAAATATAGAAATTTCCCACAGATATTTATTATTTGTTCACCAACATATTATGAACTCTCCTGCTACTGCTCCTCTTTTTTGTATGGATGCTTCAAACAAACATACCAGACCTCAGAGGACTGACAATGATACAACACTCTGTTCTTGTTCACAGGTATAAATTTGGAGTAACCATACTGACTTCATTAGAGTTACTCTGGATTTGCACAGGTGTAATTGGGCAAAAATTGGCCCTGCATAATAAACATGTTGCAGGCAGTAGAAATATGTAGTCAATGGCAACACAATAAACTATTAAGACAAGGACACACACTCACAGATGTTGGGTACTGTACCGGATTACCATAGAATAGTGCAGCATTTTTTAAAGAGATCCCTCAAGGAAACTCTACTAATGCAGTCTCTTGTTTCTACTAATCTCTTCCCCATCTGTGCTAAATTCAGACACTCAGGAAACCAGAACCAAGAGCACGTAGAGCACATGACTAATCACAAACCATATCCATTCAAAAAATAAAAATGTAATATGAATATAGACCCCAAAATTTTCACAATCATTGTAACAGTGCACACTATTGCATAAGTACTGCACATAATTTCACAAAAGTTCCAAATCAGGCAAATTTTGATGAAAAAAAAATCTTATTATTTTATTCACAACTTTGAGCAGGTCTAATTATGACCAGGAGAGGGCAGTAGTAGGCATTATGCAGCCAGCATGTTACCGATGAAATATTCAATTCCACCATTAAAATTAAGGGACAATGACTGTTCAAATCCCCAATGCTGCTTTGAAAGTGTCAGCCTGAATTCTTCAGGAAAACAACTAAGGTCAATGGGAAAAGGGCAATTACCAAGAAATGGGCATAAATAAATTGGTATTATTCTACCTAAAAGAGAGACCTGAAATAGTGCAAGAGCTAGTCCACATTAAAACTTACGTCACAGTTTAAATGCTGATCATTTTACTGCAGATCAATCTACAGGAAGATAAAAATCAGAACCAGCTGCCAAAATCAAACAGGACTTAGGAAGCAATGAATTTATGGATTTTTTTGTGTTCTTTATAGTTATGTGTTAAAAGAATTATGTTACTCATTTATACACACTTCAGCAGTTCCCCAACAGCATTTAACAAAATCAAATGTGAAGTAACAAAAGAGAATGTTTTTTTTCCCCAAGGATTTCCCTTTTTCCCTGGATTATTGCACAATTTGCACACACACCTCTGAAATGACTTTCCAAAATGAAAACAAGCTACCAACTCAACTGAAGTCTGAAAATACATTCATCGTCTTGGGTATATCTGGTAATGATATGGAAAGATCAAGAATCTTAAAACTGCAAAGCTTGGACCTAGGTCCATTAAACATCAAGCATAAAATACTCTTTAGTATTTACAGGTGTAACATAATTCATGGACTCTGTGATTTTACAAGATTAGTTCAGACTGGGGTTTTCTGAAACGTGGTTCCAGTTAGTGTCTATTCTCTACATGACATGGAAACAAAGAGTAAAAGTGCCAATGATCAAATGAACACCATCACCCCTAGCTTGTATTGTAGACATAGCCTAACATGATTTTATTGAAAATTAAGTAGAAACTGCTTTGCTTTTCCAAGCAAAACTGTGAACCTGACAATATTGTAAAGCAGTATATGTTTTGGGACTCAGAAGATGCCACAGCTCTGCTGGTGACAATTGGTGATAACAAGCAGGCTACCAGATAAATCTCTGACTTGGATAAGAACAGGTGCTGCTGGAGGGAATTTTCCCACATAAGAAATGAAAATTTTAGTCAGGCCTTTAAAATTGGATTAATTTTGTTAAATCCCAGAAGGTTTGTAGACAAGTGAAATACATTTCCTAGGAGCTTTTAAACTAATTTTGTAACTTCTTCCTTTTTTGGGTTACAAAGAGTAAATTTATGCTTTTGGTCAACGCAAGAGAAGTGAATTAAACCAAATCAAATTTAGGCCACTTTAATTCTGAATGAGAGTGTCCATACAGGTGTTTAATGAAGTTTAACTAATCTACTTTAAATTCACATCTTTAGTTAATTCACATTAATTTTCCCTGAGTGGCCCTGTATGGACAAGCCCTCTTGACTTCCTATCCATTACTGAACCCAATTAAACAATATTTTGGTGGTTTTCAAAATAATTTATAAATTCATTCCACCCTTCTTCTCCAGCTTTATGTCTATGTACTCTCCGTATCACTCGCTCCACTCCTACAATCTTGGCATCCCTTTTGTCCCCTTTCCTGAATACTTCTATGCTTGCCTCATGCTGTCCCATGCTAATGGACTGTTAAGGCCTGGGTAGTTTCCTAAATGGAGTATGGGGTTTTTATTTCTTACAGTGCTTTGACATTTCTCCTAGTGAAGAAATAATTACGTGAATATTAGGTGGCTTCCAAAATCTAAAACTTATTTCACTTGGCTTCAAGGCAAGAGTTTAAGCTGCTCTGACACACATCTTTGAAAAACATCCAATTTTGTGGTGCTGAAAGATTGAGCTCCATCGCTAACACTGAATGAATTAACACATGATTCAGTGAACGAATTAATGAATAGAAAAGAGGTGGGCAGTCCTGAAACTGAGAATAAAGTGGGATTCATTCATTTAAAATATCAGTATCTTCCAGGCAGGAGTATATTTATTGAAGCTTGAAGGAGCTCACAATACCAGAGCAGAAACATAACAAGCTTTACGGAGTAGCATACCATTTGGGAGTTACCATAAAAAACTTTTAATTTACATTTTGCTCACTACATTTTAAATTAATTTAGTACTCAGGAAAGGCTCTGGATGGACCACATAGGGACCGAAGTCTTATACTTAGCCACAGTATGGACAGTGGCAGTACATGTGCTATAGCCTCACTTAGCTCAAGGCTCCTGAGTTTCGGACAGGTTTCATACTGGCCCTACCTAGATCAGACAAGCAGTGGAAGGGAAGATTTCAGCATGTACCATCTTCTTTTGCCAATAGCAGAGTGTGCACTGAACCTAGAAGTATTGCTTACATGGGAGTGTGAACAGGCTGACATGGATGTGCATTTCAGCTATGCTTCCACTACTGGCTAACAGGGAACACTGCTGCTGACTTCCCATCCACTTCATGATATTAAAGATGGAACTTTTGAAGTAGGTAGGGGGCAATGGGAAGAGGATGGTGGGGCTTGTTGTGGGATAGATTGACCTTTTTCCTACACAGATTGGCTTGCTATGGAGCTCTGTAACTTGCATAGCTTGGGAGAATCTGTTATTTTCCAGGCTGGGCTCATCCTGAAAAAGAGGCACATGCAGTATATGATCTGCGGCTCAGATTCAGACCTGCATGTTGGGTTTTGATAGCTGAGGTAAGGAATTTCCAAAGACAGACTAAGCAGCTCAAACTTGGAGGGCCCAATTATGCAGACCCCCCACTGATTTCCGGTGGATTTACACTCGAGAGCTGAATATAAAAATTAAAAGAAAATCTTACCTTCTGACCTTTGATACCAGGAGGGCCTAGTAAGCCTCTTGGACCTGGGTCACCCTGTACAACACAGTAGGGTAAAATCATTTCATTTTATTATAACATTTGAAAAGACTATAAACACCTGGGAAGCAGTACATTCTCTTTATCCCTGGACATTTAAAATGGAATCGACAGAACAACAACATTTATTTCAGAATCTCAGAATATCTACATTTTAGCCAGCTTAAGTAGGACTGAAGTGGTTACACAGGTCTGGTGTTGGCATTTACCCAGAGGTGAATTTCACTCCAAGTGAGTAGTTTTAAATTATTTCTTAACTTTCAATTTGTTCAAATCAGATCCATTTCCCCAATGTTACATGTTTCTTGCACTGGAAAAAAAATGACTGCCACATTTAGTTTCCATACAAACTGCAAGTAACAAACGAAACAAAAAGGTTGTCTGAGAGAAGTATTCCAAATATTTTCTAAATGTAAATGTCATTAAATCTGTTTGAAAACAGTAAACTGGCAAATTTTTTCATTCAGCACGATGGGCCAAAGTCAGAGGTATTGTAGGCTGTGTACATTTAGACTCACTTTGACTGTGCTGTAGCATGACACTGTAACCCCACGGTGCAGTTGCAGCCTACAGTGACAAAAGGGGGTTTTCCATCACTGCAGGAACACCTCCCTGAGCAACAGCAGGTAAGTTGACGAAAGTATTCTTCCATCAATCTAGCAGCATCTACACCAGGGCTTAAGCTGGCATAGCTATGGTGCTTAGGGGCTTGGATTTTTCACACTCTGGAATGCCATTGCTATGTTGACATAAATTTTAAATGTAGACCAGGCCTACATTTGTGTAACATGCAAGTGGAAGGACCAAATGGAGGCATACACATTTCACCAAATGAATCGATCTCTAAACACGCTTAGTCTCACTTCTGAATTTAGCCTTGCCTTTGATAGGCAGCTCTTTAAAATGAAACTCTAAATATACATTATGAAATAAGCATGCTAATTAAACTCTCAATATGAGCACATTGGTTTTAAAGTGTCAGCCATAATTAGTAGGTGTGCAATTCAAAAGTAAACTGTAATCATAAACCTCCAAGCCATAGCTTCCATGAAGAACCACTCTGTATTTTTATACTGAAAGTCATTTTGGAAAGACAAAATAACCAACTAATTTAACTATAGGAGCTTACTCTTGGAATCCACTTTAAGGTGAAGTGGAGGACAGAATCTTTGATTTCTTAGCATTAAGAGAGTTCTTAATGAATATGGCTGAATAGGGCTGAAAGATTTTTTGTGAATAAACCAATGATGAAGACACAGTATTTCTGGAATGGGACTTCTGCTTCCCCAAGGTTACATAACAGTGACTGCATTGTTTCCCAGTGCAATTAAATTCCTTAATATGCAGTTATAATCTGAAAAGTGACTGTTAATAGGACACGGCTGTAATTGTGTCCACAGTCACTGTCTCTCGATTACTTCTTGAACCAGTTTGTTCCACTCGCAAATAAAAACAGGTTTTTCTAACAGTCCTTCAGGTTCAGCTTGACTTGTTGATTCTAGTTTGGATTCTTTCTGGCTTGGGCACCATCACCAAAGTCATCAAGATTCTTTGGGCCAAACTCTGCTCTTAGCCACATCTGTGCAAGCCAGTTGCAACTGAGATAACAATTATGTTTATGATGTGTGAACTGGAATAGAATTCTGACTATTCTCTCAAAGTTGTGTTGCGTCAAGAGGGTTAGAAAGGGGGAGGGGGGGGCTTATTTTTAATCACTAAAGTCAGCAGATAAGATCCTGAATAAGCACAGGAAGCAGATCTGCTGACTCAGAAGGTGTCATTTTTATAATCTTTTTTCAAAGCAGAGCTTTGCTCTGGATCGGATTCTTCTGTCACTTACACCTGCTGTACACAAGGGTAGCTATTGATTTTAAAAGAGTCACTTCTGATTTACCCCAGTGTAAGTGAGATCAGAATCAGGCTCTTTATTATCAAGTACAGAATGGTTTACCTTTTTTTTTTTTTTTTTTTGGAGAGAAGACAGTGACATTGGTGAGAGTTGAACAGAACAATGTGACTGTGTGCAAATTCATCAAAATATTATAAAGAGACAGCATCAAACTGAAGTCTAGTAAGTTTAAAAAAATAAGTTAAAGATCATTTCAGGGACTATACCTACTCCCGGGTTCCCTCCACCACAAGTTTGCATGTATAGAATCATATTTTCCTTTTACATTTTTTTTCCCTTTTCTGTTATGGTGTGAAAGACTCACTTAAACAAAAGGGGAAATCTGCTAACTAAGCCCCTGATCCCCTCATACTACAAAAATTTACACATGTGCTCAGCTTTAAACACATGAGTAATACCACAGAATTAAATGAGCCTAACTCATGTGCTTTAAGTTAAGCATGTGCTAAGGTGTCTACGGAATCAAGGCCTAACAAACTAGACATGGGAAAGAGGGAAACGGATACACAGAGGGCTTTCAAATTTTGAAAAACAGGGAAAAGGCTGTGACGCATGACCAGAAAGGGTTAAGTATCCTATAGGATGAATGACTCAAATTCAACCCTTAAAAACATATGGGGAGATAATGTTTGTGTTTTTGTGTATTTACATATATATTGGTAGTGGTCAACAATGTAATCAAACAGTCCCTGTCTATGCTGTATTCTGTTAATTCAGAGATCAAAAGAACATCTTAACATTTAAATGAACTATAAACATGGGATATTGCTGTATTCATTTCTCTTTTAAATGTATATCAAATAATCTGTGAATGGTGGAAAAACAGGCAATTGGCTTATGTTGATCAGTGTGAATAATTACCGGCGATGCTTAGGAAATGAGTGTCTATTGTTCATCAAGTGACTCTGAGCTGTCAAAGAAAGCCTGAAACTGTATAAAAAATGGCTTGGATCCTGACATCTCAGATCTGCTTGAGGCTTCATGCAGGGGAAGCTGAAGCCACAAGGACTGAGATCCCAGTTCTGATTGGACTGCCCTGAATACAAACATTGGACTATAATCTATGAACTATTTTGAAAAGAACTCTTTGCATCTACAAAGCTCACCATCTCTGCTATGAATCTGAACCTCAAGAATTGAACTCATGTCTGTATGTATACTGATCTTTTAACCTACACTCACTCTCTTTTCTTTTTAAATAAATTTTAGTTTAGTTAATAAGAACTGGCGATAAGTGTGTATTTGGGTAAGATCTGGAATATTCATTAACCTGGGAGGTAATATGTCCGATCCTTTGGGATTGGTAGAACTTTCCTATATGATGAATAAGATTTTCACTAATCCTCATCATATCTGACTTGGGTGTCTAGGTGGAGGCCTGAGGCTGGGTTACTTTAAGGGAACTGTGTTGCTGACTTCTGGGTAAGCAGTAAGGTATTACAGAAGGCTTTGTGCTGGCTTGGTAAATCTAAGTATTGGAATGTCCACCAGCTTTGGGGATTGTCTGCTTCATTCTTTGCAGTTCATCCTAACTGAGTGACCTCAGCTGGCTCCCCTGGGATTCTGGTCACAAAGGCTTATTTCTAATGTTTCAGTTGTGCTAAAATGAAGTATCCCTTGCAACAACAGAAGGTAAAACAAGTTCAGGTAGAGATATGATTTTTAAATTGGAGGTATTCCTTTAACCATCGTCACTCTGAGCTTTGTGTACCAATTTAAGATGTTATAAGGTTTCAATACTCATATTTTGTTGCTGATGTGAAGGAGTTAACATAAACACAACAGTTTAACTGTACCATATTTATTAAGTCCTAACAAACTGAATTTAATTTAATTCTTCCAATAGAGTTTTACTTTTTAATTTTTGTTTCTTAAATCTGAACTCAAATACAGAATTTAAAATTTAACTACAGGTGAACCATTAAGTGTTGTTATTTTATGTCTGTCTTTGGTTCATAACTGTTGCCAGAGTCTTACTTTATCATAGAACACTAAAATCCAGCCACTCATATAGACATCAGCCATTCTGAGACAAACAATAATGGGAAAACAAAAATTGCAATTTACATAGCACTAGACTTAAAAGGTAATTAAACCCAACAATACAGATGACATAAGCAAACTTCAACAACAAAAAACGTGGCTAACATTTCTCTGTAATTATGAAGCAGTTACCTTTTCTCCACGCTTTGCTTGTCCTGGGGAGAATCCTGGATTTCCTTTAGGGCCCTATTGCAGAGAAATGAAATCAGTGTGGTACAGGGACAGAAGATTTAATTATATAGCTAGCCACAAATATTTTCACTGTTGAAGAAACTGATTGTGTGTGTGCAGGATCTAATGCTGTACAAAGTATATTTCTTATTCCAGGAATGTTTCCTTATGTCAACTTTCCTATTAAAATATGCATGTCACACTACATGGCATAATACAATAATCTGAATGCATATGTGGCGATGAGTTTGAATTTCCCTGCATTTCTTCATAATGTACCTGAGGATTATTTATTAAAAAGGCAGAGTTTAATTGCAAATGCAGTAAGAGGTACAGACAAATCAGTGTGCCTGCATTCTCAGTTATAACTGAATACTTTATTTGTACTTTGCTGATTTATGCAAGCCTGATGTATCAAACCATATCAAACATGAACACCAAGATAGTTGTGATGTCATTTCTATTTCTGATCAGTTCTTTGTTCCTATCTTTTAATCTAGTGTCCTTGAAAGCTGCTGTTGAGATGTACTCAGTTGGTTGCAATTTTTCATTCACTGCATATTCCCCCCCAAAACAAAACTTGTCATAAAACTGACTAGAATTACCCCACGATGTAACATGGAAATAATTTCCCGTTAAGGCTAGTGTTAAGTTGTTCATTTGTTGCTTCAAAAATGCAAGGTTTGGAGTTACATTCCTTACAATGTAGATACTTTTAAAGGGGAAATGTGATGTTCAGATGGCAGGCAGAGACATTTTATTGGGGAAATAAATTGCATAAATATACATTTGGCCTTTCACATATTCTGGCAATAGGAAAATATTGTCTCGCATAAGGAAAGCATATGGCTATGTTTCATATGCCATATTTCATAGCTTGTGTTCCCACATAATTAAGTTCTGCAGCGTGCTACACTTTACTTTCCCCTCTCTTTCAAGTGTCACTACCTGTTTTTATTGCCATGAGAGTCTGAGAAGCCTGCGTGCTTGTCACAACTTTTTGAAGTCAATTGCTTTTGGTTCCCAGGTAATAAATTAACCCTCAGAAGTAGTAAACTGCCTGCATTAGAAGTGACTGAAGCATTCCCATTGACCAGGCTTACAATAGACAGCACACTAGCTTAACAGTTTTCTAGCCTGAGTTTAAAAGAAGAACGTTATTGTCAATTGAAAATAATCCACCAGTCCTTCATGGTTCCATGTTTTCTCTAAATCAAGTGTAGGCAACCTATGGCATGTGTGCCAAAGGCAGCACACGAGCTGATTTTCAGTGGCACTCACACTGCCCGGGTCCTGGCCACCGGTCCGGGGGGCTCTGCATTTTAATTTAATTTTAAATGAAGCTTCTTAAACATTTTAAAAACCTTATTTACTTTACATACAACAATAGTTTAGTTATATATTATAGATTTATAGAAAGAGACCTTCTAAAAATGTTAAAATGTATTACTGGCACGCAAAACCTTAAATTAGAGTGAATAAATGAAGACTCGGCACACCACTTCTGAAAGGTTGCCGACTCCTGCTCTAAATGTTATCAGAAATAGTAGCCTCTGCCATCTTTTTTTCACACATCCAATACTTCCTAAAAATAGCACAGAGCCCTGGAGGATGGAGAAAGTAAGAGAGAGAAATCCAACAGTCCTAGGTTCAATTTTTTACTGGGCAGGTTATGAGTCATTCCTGACTAGAAGTCATAGAATCGTAGGGTTAGATGGGATCCCTGGCCAAGATATATGATTTGTAGTGTCTAAACCAACCAAGGCAGATGGCTATCCAGACTCCTTTTAAAAACCTCCAGTGAAGGAGCTTCCACAACCTCCTGAGGCATCTGTTCCATTGTCCTACTGTTCTTATACTTAGGAAGCTTTTCCTGAGATTTAATCTAAATCTGCTATGCTGTAGTTCGAAGCCATCGCCTCTTGTCTTGCCTGCTATGGCAAGAGAGAACAACTTTTCTCCATCTTTTTTTATGCTGCCTTTCAAGTATTTGAAGACTGCTATCATGTCCTCCTTTAATCTCTTTTCCAAACTAAACATACCCAGTTCCTTCATTCTTTGCTCATATGGCTTGCATTCCATCCTATTGATGATCTTTGTCGCTCACCTCTGGATCCTTTCCAGTTTCTTTACATCGGTGACCAAAATTGGACACAGTCCTCCTGCTGAGGCCTAACCAGTAGTAAGTAGAGTGGTACTATCACCACCCATGACTTGCATGCCACAGTTAATGCAACCTAAAATTGCATTTGCTTTTTTTGCAACAGCATCACATTGCTGAGTCATGTTGAGGCTGTGATCCACCACAACTCCCAAATCCTTCTCAGCAGTTCTGCTGCCAAGCCAGTTATCCCCCATTCTGTGTTTGTGCATTTGGTTTTTCTTCCTTAAGTGTAGCACCTTACATTTGTCTTTGTTGAATTTCATTTTGTTGTCAGTAGCCCAGTTCTCCAATTTATCAAGATCTCTTTGAATTTTAGCTCTATCCTCCAAAGTGTTGGCAACCCTGCCTAACTTTGTATCATCTGCAGATTTGATTAGTATGCTCTCTATTCCTACATCCCAGTCATTAACAAAGATGTTAAATAACAATGGACCCAGAACACATCCCTGTGAAACCCCACTTAAGACCTCCCTCCAATTTGACATCATTCCATTAATAGTTACTCTTTGTTTGCAGTTGTTTAACCAATTATGTATCCATTTAATGGTAGTTCTGTCGAGCCTGCATTTCTCGAGCTTACTTATCAGAATGTCTTGTGGGACTGTGTCAAAAGCCTTGCTGAAGTCCAGGTATATTATATCCACCACTTTCCTGCTATCAACCAAACCAGTTACCCTGTCAAAGAAGGAAATCAATCTGGTTTGGCATGATTTGTTCTTAATAAATCCATGCTGCTTTTAGTGATTATCCCTTCATCCTCCAGGTATTCGCAAATTGAACATTTCATACATTGCTCTAATAGCTTCCCAGGTATCAAGGTCAGGCTGACTGGTCTATAGTTCCCCGGCTTCCCCCCCCCCCTTTTTATAGATGGGCACTACATTAGTCCTTCTGCAGACTTCCAGGATCTGTCCTGTCATTCAGGAGTTTGCACATATTATTGCCAGTGGCTCCGAGATTTCTTCAGCTAATTCCTTCAGTACCCTGAGGTAAATAGTATCAGGCCCTGCTGACTTGAATGACATAACCAAGTCATGCCCTCTACATGCAGAAATGGTTTCCACAAGGGAAAGGGAGTTCTTCCAGATGGATCTCTCCTTTTCCACAGCCTTCCACATCTCTTTCACCAAGACAACAACTTATGTTCACTGACTCTTTGGCCAGTTAACCTTGAATGTGGCCTCACTTAACGTTCGATTCTTCTCAACTCAACCTGATTTAGTCAGATGTCGTTTAACTGGAGCTCTTCAGCTGAATCACAAAGACATCCCTTGCACTGAAACAGTTGGGCCCCTACGTATCTGAGCTTCCTTTTATCTAACACTCATTTCTTATGAAAACCCAGTTGTGTCCTATAATGTGAGTCACTTTCCCATCAACTCCCCCAACCATTTGAAAAATCTCTTTATATGAATGTTTTTGATGTCCCCAAAACATTTTGGGGAAACACAGCAGCATTGCTGGCCACTGTCATATATTATCAATTGGACAACGAGCAATGTCTCTGACACACTTAAGACCCAATTTTCCAGAGGTCCTGAATGACCGGAAGCTCTGATTGACTTCTCCTGGAGTTGCAGATTTCATAGAAGCCTCAGTAACAGCGGTCCCTGGGAGAAGTACTGACAGATCTCCTGGCTAGCCCAGCCCTGACCACTATTTTAGTTTGTGCAATCTAGCTTCAGTCCTCCAACACAGCAGGGATTCTGAGTGGCTGGCACTGCAGTGCTCTCTGCTACTGGCAGACTCACTAATGCTGGGGACCCACAACCTCCAGCAGGTGGATCAAGAACCACTATTGGCTAGTCATTCCTATTACAGGTAACCTCTCTACATAATTATCTTAGTTTATTGCTTCACTTGTATCAAACCTGGGCATTTGGAAAGTTTAAATATTTAGACTGAGACCATACTTGTACTTTCTTTATCTTATCATTAAAAACAATTATTTTAAGCTAAAATACAGCACAAGTAATCTCCACTGGTTTTAGTTATACTAAATGCTGTACACAGTACATATGGTTACATTCTATTGACCTCATCATATCAAAACTGTATAGACCAGACGTAACCTTTGGCCTTGAAGCTGAAAACCATATAATAATGGATTGCTCCATACTCAGATTAGTTCAGCCTCGCCAAGAATTTCTCTCCTATAGCCAAGGAAATTATTTTTTATGGTTAAAGCTAGTCCAGATCAGAGTTGGATTAAAGATGGCACATGCCCTTTATTTATAAGTAACTAAAATCAGTATGGACAGCTGTTCAGGCATTCTCAGCAGAGAATTCTGTATGTATGTGTGTGTGTGTATATATACACATATATATATATATATGTGTGTGTGTGTGGCCTACACTCATGCCCATCTGTTAGGTTGGCATTGTGCCATTTACAAATTGGGCAGACCCTTATGTCAGACAAAAGTCCCAATCAAGATGAGGTTTATATTAACAACTGCAAATTACATCTCTTCTTCAAGAAGCCCTTGCTCTGTAGCACTGGCATCACATGACTCTCTACACTTCTTTGCATCTACTAACACAAAACTGCCCAAAATAAATACTTCTCTGATGGAGAAAACCAGCCAAGCCACTGTTCAGCTATCGGGTTCTGGAAAAATGAATTTATAGCTGATAATTGCAAAAAGTGCCCAGGCTGAGTGTATGTACGAGAGAGAGAGAGAATCCTAATTCTAAAACAATTAGGCTTCCAAGGGTATGTCTACACTACGAGAGTAGTTCGATTTTAGTTAAATCGAATATGTGCAATTGATATTAGAAAGTCGAACGTGTGTGTCCACACTAAGGACAGTAATTCGACTTTGTCAGTCCACACTACCAGGGAAAGCGTCAACATTGGAAGCAGTGCACTGTGGGCAGCTATCCCACAGTTCCCGCAGTCCCCGCTGCCCATTGGAATTCTGGGTCGAGCCCGCAATGCCTTCTGGGGGAAAAAAATGTCTCGAGGGTGCTTTTGGGTAACTGTCGTCATCCAATCGTCACTCCCGCCCTCCCTCCCTCCTTGAAAGCGCCGGCGGGAAATCAGTTCGCGCACTTTTCTGGTCAGTGACAGCGCGGACGCCACAGCACCGCGAGCATGGATCCCGCTGCGACCATCGTGGAGATGCGTACAGTGATCCTCGGGGACCCATCCTACCCGCTAATGCCCTGGCTCATGAAGCCCTATACTGGCGCCCTGGACAGTGAAAAAGAACTCTTCAACTACCGGCTGAGCAAGTGCAGAATGGTGGTGGAGTGTGCTTTTGTCCGTCTCAAGGGGAGATGGAGAAGCTTACTGACTCGCTGTGATCTCAGCGAAACCAATATCCCCATCGTTATAGCAGCTTGCTGCGTGCTCCACAATCTCTGTGAGAGCAAGGGGGAGACCTTTATGGCGGGGTGGGAGGTTGAGGCAAATAGCCTGGCTGCTGATTACGCCCAGCCAGACAGCCGGGTGATTAGAAGATCCCAGGGGGACGCGCTGTGCATCCGGGAGGCTTTGAAAGCCAGTTTCAAGACTGAGCAGGGTACCCAGTGACTTTTAAGTTTGTGGACACAGAGGCTGAACTTGCCCCCGTTTCTTTACCCAGTTACCCCCTTCACCCCCTTCCCAAAAAATAAAATCTGTTGTGTTTTGCTAATGAACACCGTTGTCTTCATTACTGTTTTCGCGGGAATGTTTTAAACCTGGGTTTAGTGTTGTGATGCTAATGATGCTTCTAAACTGCCCTCCCCCACCACAAAGTCACAGAGCAACCCCGCCCCCCCCCCCCACAGAACATGAAAGCCACCTCCCAGACTGACCAGGGTAACTAGTCACTGCACTGTGTATGTGCCCTGCTGCTGGGCCTGCCCTCTGCTAAAGGTGACTGTCCTGTCTAATTACCAAGCCCCTTCCCCCCACTTCAGACAGACTCTCCTCCAAAAGAAGAGGATGGAAACAGTAATGAACAGAAACGTATTTTTTATTAACAACCACACATGGAACGGGGGGGTGAAACTTGGACGGGGTCTTGTGTGAGGCGGGTAGGAAAGGACTTTTCAGATTTTGGGGAATGAGAGCCTTCTAGTGCTATAGCTGTCCGCTGGGGTGGAGTGAAAGTTTTCACGGCCCCTGCCGCCCCTCCGTGTTTGGACTTTGGGTGAGGGGGGTATGGGACTTGGTGGCGGGGCAGGGCGGTTAGAGAGAGACTGCAGCGGGGCTCTCTCCTCCTGCCTCCGGTCCTGCAGAACATCCACAAGGCGCCGGAGCGTGTCCGTTTGCTCCCTCATTAGTCCAAGCAGCGTTTGAGTCGCCTGCTGGTCCTCCTGTCGCCACCTCTCCTCCCGTTCCATGTTTGCCCGGTGCATTTGGGACAAGTTCTCCCTCCACTGTGTCTGCTGGTCTGCCTGGGCTCGGGAACATCCCATTAGTTCAGCAAACATGTCTTCCCGTGTCCTCTTCTTCCTCCTCCTAATGTGCGCTAGCCTCTGGGCAGATGTGGCTGTGGGAATTGGAAAAAGGGAGTGAATTCCTGAGACAGATCAATGTATCTGTGAACAGAGAACATAGTCTTTCTCTGTGAACAAGACCATGCAGAGCACCTATCACACGCGCACTGAGGACAAGGTCGAATTTTCGGCCCTCGCCTACAGTGCCTGCGGTCTTGCTGTGGCGAGCTGAGGAGCGGGGCAGGACACCGGACTTTGTCTAGCTGGCAAACATGGTAAGCCGTAGACTTGTGGCTGCTTAAAACTTTAAGAGTGGCACTGGCCTCCTTTCACATAGAAAGCAATGCGAGTCTCTGCTGGCAGCAATCCTGCAAGCATGAACTCTGCCCCTGTCCCAGCCCCTCGCGGCTGTAAACCGCGTGGCTGTAAACCGGTGGTTGCAGTTCTGTAAAGGAACGGGCAAGCAGTCCCAATACTAACTTTCCCCTACCTAATTCAAAGCAGGGCGTCATGCCAGACATCACCCTCCTGAGGGTCTCGGAGAGCCAGAAGGAGAGGATGCTTCGGGACAGCCTGCAGAAACCGGGGCCATTTGCTGCTATGCTGTGCAAGGCCATGATCCCCGAATACCTGCTGGTGTTGTGGCAGGGAAACGTTTCTTACCACGGGGGGCCTAATAAGCTCTCCCTGCCAAAGAACCTGATAATTAGGCTGGAAAGACACCTGCAGGAGGCCTATGAGGAGTTCTCCCCGGGGGATCTCGCCTCTATCCCCGGACACATCGACCAGCTTTTGGGTTAGGTGCCCTTGGAGGGACAAAAGAGTGGAGCGTCTTGGGCAGTATAATCATGAAGCGGACATTGTGAAATTTTTTTAAAATAGTTCGGACTATATATTCAAGCGCCCAAAGACAGACTAATCATGATACCCTTTCTTAAGATTCCCGTTTTGTTGCACTTTACTCTTTACATGTTTTGAAGCACTTTACCCATTGTTAATATTTTAAATGTTCCTGTTCTGTTATAAATAAATGTTTACATGTTTGAAAGCACTTTAGCTATTGTTAATATTTAAAATATGCAAGTTCTGTTATAAATAAATGTTAAGATATTTAAAACACTTACTGTTTGATCCTTCCCCTGAATCTGTGTCTGGGGTAACGGCGGGGGACGGTTGGTAGGGGATCTCTGTGAGGGTGATGAAGAGCTCCTGGCTGTCGGGGAAATCGGGGGTGCCAGCGCTGTCGACTGCATCATCCTCCTCATCTCCTTCTTCATCTTCCCCGTCCGCTAACATGTCCGAAGAGGAACCGGCTGTGGACAATATCCCATCCTCAGAGTCCACGGTCACTGGTGGGGTAGTGGTGGCGGCCGCACCTAGGATGGAATGCAGTGCCTCGTAGAAACGGGATGTGTGGGGCTGGGATCCAGCGCGTCCGTTTGCCTCTTTGGTCTTCTGGTAGCCTTGTCTCAGCTCCTTGATTTTCACGCGGCACTGCGTTGCATCCCGGCTGTATCCTCTCTCTGCCATGGCTTTAGAGATCTTCTCGTAGATCTTTGCATTCCGTCTTTTGGAGCGCAGCTCGGCAAGCACGGACTCATCTCCCCACACAGCGATGAGATCCAAGACTTCCCGATCAGTCCATGCTGGGGCCCTCTTTCTAGTCTGGGATTGCACGGCCATCTCTGCTGGAGAGCTCTGCATCGTTGCCACTGCTGCTGAGCTCGCCACGCAGGAAATGAGATTCAAACTGCCCAGACAGGAAAAGGAATTCAAATTTTCCCGGGGTGTGGCTGGTCAGAGCATCCGAGCTCGGACTGCTGTCCAGAGCGTCAACAGAGTGTTGCACTGTGGGATAGCTCCCGGAGCTATTAGCGTCGATTTCCATCCACACCTAGCCTAATTCGACATGGCCATGTCGAATTTAGCGCTACTCCCCTCGTTGGGGAGGATTACAGAAATCGATTTAAAGAGAGCTCTATGTCGAACTAAATGGCCTCGTGGTGTGGACGGGTGCAGGGTTAAGTCGATGTAACAGCGCTAAAGTCGACATAAACGCCTAGTGTAGACCAGGCCCAAGTGTTAACACTGCCATGCACTTATAGCTCCAAGAGAACAGGATTTAAGCCTCAGGGTGGGTTGTGACTTACACTGGCCTGTAACAGCCACAAAAAGCAGAAAACACAGCCTGGAACTGTTGTGGCACAGGGATATCCTGCCCATGCCCACTCTCCCCTGCTACGTTAGCAGGAAGGAGGGAGTATGGCATAAAAGTCCCACATACCAGTGAAGACCCCCCCTTGCTGTGTGGCGCTCCTCCCTCGATTGTTTAGACTGGGCTTACAGCCAAAGTCCACCCAGGGTGAGACAGAAACCAGCTGCACTGCACCTGAGGATCTGGCCTATTTTCTCTTTAAAATCTTTTTCAAGTATTGCTATGTTATGACTGCTCAGAGAATGCTTGAGTTGTGTTTATAAGCATGTCAAGTCTTCCAGACTGAAGATGAGACAGACTCTATACACAGTACTTACCTTCCAAGGGTTATTGCAGAATAGTGCTTTAACTGTAATAAAGATTAACATCTCTCTAATGACAGCAAAGCTTGCGTGGCACAACAGAAAGGCCATATTGCAAGCAAAGACAAAAACTTGCCAGTGTCAAACAGAAGATAGATATGCCTGCGGTAAACACAGTTCTTCTAAAAATAATTCATAAGACAATGATTTTGCAATTAGTCTTGTGTTGGTAGCTCTCAGGAATTCCTCTTGTCAGACAAATCACATACCCCTTCTATTTCATTATTTTCTTTCTACTAACCCATAAAAAAGAAAGTTGTGAAGCCAAGAAAATTACCAAATAGAAGTTTGCTCTTCTAATTTTTAACAGCTTTAAGACAGAAGAAATCAGTACACTAGTTAACCATATAAATAAAGGTAGGCTCTAAGGAGCCATGATACCAGGTGGGAAGGGGGATCCATCCAAGATGTTTCCTGCCTCTGTGTGGAAGGGGGAGACCATTCCTCAATATATCCCACAGATGTATAGGGTTCAGAGGGACTGCAGCCTCCTAAACCTTCCCACCACGTAAACCTCACAGAGTACAAACCCTCCCTTAAACCCATCTGGGCAGGTTTCTTCACAGGACAAGGTGATCTGGTCCTAAGGCATTAGAAATCATAGTCCTGAGTCTGTGCTGCCCTGCACTTTGTGTAATTATTTATTCTCATGCAAAGTGGGTATAAAATGCTTCAAATCAGAGTCCTCCACTCACTTTATGCCCCTTTTGCACAGGTTTAACTGACTACACAAGGTGCAATGCAGTGGTGAATCCAATGATTCACTGCATTTTACCTTTGCATCATCATCACAGAATCTATTACAGCTAAATGAATTCATTGTCCATGCAACGAACTTTATGAAAACAAAAAGAACAACATATAATTACTGCCTTGCATGATAGCTAAGCCTCTGTACAATCATCACTTGTATACATATTTCTATTTCCTTCCTCAGTAAACTGGCTCAACTTCTCCTATCCATTTAATTCCATACTTGACTGTAGCCATTAAAGTATAGAAAGGATTGATGTGTTATGTCAATAAACAGTGGTATATGGAGTGGCATGTGGGTGAACAATGTCAATACTCTACACAAAAGAGTCTGGCCTAAAGATAGAAATGACATGACAGATACCAGCAGCATGTTTAAGTTCCTGTCAAATGCAGCCACAGACTGGATCTTGAAATTAAACTGTAGTCTCAGACAAAGCTCTTTACTTAGGGTGAAGGATGACTATAGATTTTCTGGCATATAGCCAGATTATATGCAACGAGACAACTATTTTTTAAAAAATCCACTGTTTGGCACTGCCAACTTTTCAAAATCAAAATGAAAAGGATTCAGGGCATTCAAAAGGAGTTGGGCGCTACTACATCTCTACCTCGATATAACGCGACCCGATATAACACGAATTTGGATATAATGCGGTAAAGCAGTACTCCAGGGGGCCGGGGCTGCGCACTCCGGCGGATCAAAGCAAGTTCAATATAACGCGGTTTCATCTATAACGCGGTAAGATTTTTTGGCTCCCGAGGACAGCGTTATATCGAGGTAGAGGTGTAATTTCTCCCCAGCCAGAACTGGGGACATGTGATTTTTTTAAAAACTACCAGTAAATTATCCATGGCTTTTTTTTATATAAATATTCTCATTCCTTTAAGATCTTTCAAGGTTTTTTTCCCTCTCTTTTCAATACATTAAACTTTCTGATTTTGGCCCCAATTCTGCACTTTGTTGCATGTGGGAAGACTGCTCCCCTCCCTGCAGAGATCCATTCCCTCAGCATGGCTGTGCATGGGTGCAGCAGTCTGACAGTGCACAATGAATTGCAGGACTGGGGGACCAGCCTTTCTCCTTTACTTATGTTTACCATCATTGATTTCTCTTTCCCATCAAATCTCTTCACACCATTATCTTTCCACCCTCCTTTTCTAGCCCCAAATCCTTCATATTTGCTTCTTGTGGCATGGAGACCCAAGTGCAAGTTCTGTTCACTCTCTGCCTTTTCAAATCAGTGGAAAGACTCCCCTTGACTTCAATAGGCACTAATCAGGTGATAAGTTTGGGTGATGGAGTGAATAGGAACAAGTGTAAGTTGATAACTATTATTTGAAATGATACTTGTTGGGCCTGATCCTCCTCTTGCTGACACTGTTGACGTCACCAGGCATCACCATCACGCCAGGTGACTCAGGAGGG